>NC_081415.1:187241232-187372269 GCF_030272615.1 Cryptomeria japonica | reverse complement strand
AAAGTTGTATTATGCTAGATAACCATATGATAGGGTGACCCTAGATCATAAGATAAAAAATATTTCATTTTTATGGGTAGCAAGTTGTGTTATGATAGATAGCCATATGATAGGGCAACCTTAGATAGAGTGGATTGGCACCCAAAAAAGGTGATAATGATCCAATAGTTTGGCCCCCAATAAAGAAAAAAGATTCCAATGGTTTGGCCCCCACCAAGGTGATAAGATAAAAAGACTATTAGATAGATAAACTAAGATAATCATGATGTGAATGTAGAGATGCATGAAGCATGAAATACAAAGACAAACAAATATATGAAAAATAGATATGAAGCCCCCCCTTAGAATGTTATGTGTGAAACCCATGTCATTTTAAGGAGGAGAGATGTTGTGTCACATCATAACTAAATTTTTTCATGGAATTCCATCTTGCAATAGATGACACATAGCACCTACAACATCAAAAAAAAACACACACATAGGGAGATCTACTAATTTGGCATCAGAACCTATAGCAATGAAATGAGAAAGTATATAGCTACATATGAGTTTTTCATCTTGGTACTAAACTTTATGGATCATATGAAGAAGGCACATGAAACTAAAGAGAAGAAAAATAGGCTCAACATGGAAGAGAGCCTAATTGCTCCCAACACTTTGCATCATCCTTGATATTAGAAACCAAGATAAGACAAATAGAAGAAAAGCATTTAACAAATAGAAGAATATGATGATAGAAAATCCCCTATTTCCAAGCTCTACAGAGTAACTTGGGTCCTTCAAGAAAGCACGTAACATATAAAGATAGATTACCTCAAATTCCTAAGTACCAATAAAGTAACTTGGATCATCCAAGAGGGAACAAACACATATAAAGAAAGTATGAGGCGAAAATAGATAGGCACACTCTGATCTAGAAGATAAAGAAAAGAGAAAAATATCCTACAATCCATCCACCAACAAATCCCGATCCTCCCAATCTTGATAATATGGGGAGGGAGGTCGAGACTGAAGAGGGACAACTGAGAGGGTAGTGTTGGGTGTAGTACTAGCAACAAGAGCTCAAAACGAGGTAACTTCCACATTCTTGTCCTAGAGCTCTTAACAGGAGAGAATCAATGATCATATAAAGATCGTAGACAACATTAGGATATCTTCTAAAGAGTCAAAGACATGCTCCTTAATAGAAGAGGTGGGTAACTTGGCCTGAGATGAGAGAATAGGAGCCACATTGCCATCCTCTGAAAGAGGGGAAAATACAAACTCTAGAGAAGAAGGAACCTCCTCAACAAAATAAATATAATTAAACAATGAAACTCAAATAGAGATAGGCAAAGAAATAGAGATTGAAGTCACTAACACTAACTTCCGATGATGAACTTAGGCACGAGCCCTTGCTCAAATTTTCACTTTGGTTTCTATCGAGATGAAGGAATCTAATCAACCATAGTAGGCTTGATTACCCCAAGAAAAATATGATGTAGAGGTAGCTGCAAAGCCAGTAGAGTGGATAGGGCCACGTTGGAAACTACACATGTATGCAACGTATCCATAAGCTAGGAAAACAAAGGAAAAATAGGTAAAAAGGTGATGAGGGGAGGCTCCAAGGAGGTAGTGATGAAAACCTATACCCTTTTAGGGAGAGGCTCATCAAAATTTCCCAAAGCAACTGGAAACAACACAAAGGACGAAGCAGGAGTAGGGGCAGTAGGATCAACAAGAGGAGTGGGCGTGGAAATAACAGAGGTTGGGATGAACAACACCAATTCACTCGTGGCTCTCAAAGCAAGCTCATGCTCACTAGCCATCATTCACTAATGATTCTTATGCTCATGTTCTCACTGATTATAGTGTAGATATGGTTCACAAATGGAATCCTAGGGAGGATTAGCACCATCATGCTCCATGGGAGAGGCCTCTTGAGTTTGAACCAGGAAAGGAGAAGGCCCAACTAATGAAGCAGGAGATGCAACTGATATAAGTCTCACATTCATAGCCATAGGTGCCCTTCCTCATTTTTCTTTAGGAGAAATTTGATGAAAATTAGGTACCCTTGAAAGCTATGATATGGCAGCTAAGGAGATGAGTGAACATGAGGAGAAGGCCTACCCAAGTACCATATCAGGTAGGATAACTTGGATATCTGGAAGGATGCAAATCTTAAAGGGAGGGTGAGATGTGGACCATGGCAATGTAAATGCCTTTCCTTTGTCTATATTAGGTACAGATGCATGAACGAAATGCACCACTAGAGGTTGTTTGGTCCTAGGCTAGCAAGGAGGTCTACCCCAAGGAACATGTTTAATTAACCCTTGATGATGAAGGGGCATATGAACAACCTACTACAATATAGGAATAGATAAAGTCAAAATCGATACAGGGTGAGGTAAAGAGACTACAAGTTGGGCCAATGAAGAATCCAAATCCCCCATCTCACACTTGCTTATAATATTATTTATACAATAGGTCTCCATGGGGAGGCATAGGCCCAAACGGAGCAGGCCAAAAATGGTTTAATGTAAAAACCCCATGGAAAATCAACTATTGAAATCCATTGTACTAGACAATATGCACAATACCCTTGCGAGGAAACTTCAAGCATTTATGCATATCTAAAGGTACTTTTTCTATGGTGATTATGTTAGACATATATGTTTTGGTTATCATTGATGTCAAACCTAGTGATCTAGATTAGTCTGGATGTGATGCATAACAATGGAAGATAGGTATGTATGGTGTGATACAAAACAGTGGAAGATAGGTATGTATGATGTGATGTAGAATAGTGGAATATAGGTATATATGATGTAATCCATAATAGTGGAAGATAGGTATGTATGATTCAGATTATAAATACTAGTTGTTGCTTGTGTATTACAAATGTTTATTGCTCTGGAAGTATGTATTGCTAGTATGAGGATTTGTTTATCTTAATAGGAGAGTTTTGGTGTTGGTTTTGTGATCTAGTCGTTCATGCTATTTGGTAGTATGTAGTTAAATAATTTCAAAAGTGTGGTCCTTCACATTTGTATTTTGATACATATATGATAGTGCAAGTCTGGTATGCTTATTGTCATCATTTGAGATTACTGTATTCATGGTATTGGTGCACTCCAGAAGTCCTACTCCAAATGATTGTGTTCCAAGAATGTATTCGATTGTGAAGTGTTGAGAAGCTCTTTGTGCTCTGGTTTCTTGATTTCTGGTGATAATATTTTAATGGTTCTTTGTTCATGTATTTTACCTCATATTGCTGAGTTGGATCATAGTTTTTGTACTCAAGTAGCATGTTATTATGGTAATTCAAGGATATGCTCCTTCTAGGTCAAGCCAACCTTGGAAGATTTTACTCCAGTGATTGTAGCGTGTGATCTGACCATTGAAGAATCCTTTTGGAAAATTTTATTAAGGTCGACTTGATGCATATTCTTATTGACACATACACACACACATATTATCACATTATGCTTGTGTAAAAGAAGATATGAGATACCATAAGATTGTGTGAGAAATGAGATGGTAGAAAAGGTGCTAAGCGATAAAGCAAGGAAGCAGATGTAGATCTAGTGCAACAATATTTTGGAGCAAGTAGATAGTGAAGTTATTGTAGATTTTCTTAACCAGATATACTAAAATCAATTGATGTGTTGTGTGAGATCAACAAAAATTGGTCCCATGCATATGTAGATGCAATTTTCTCAGTTCATTTCTTTATTTTTTGATAGTGATCCTTTCCTACAGTGAGCCCTCGAGCTGTGAGTCTCTTTTGTAATCCTATATAATTGGTTATATTATCTTGAGAGTTAACCCTCTCTGTGGTTTTTCCCATTTGGGTTTTCCATGTATAAAAATTTGGTATCTCACTTATGGTTGTTCATGTTGTGCATTCAATTAAATTGCATACATCTTTACATGCTAAGGTTAATTAAGAACAAGTTAATTTTTAGATTATTAGAGTGCTTTTATTTTTGGTGAATATTAATTCACCCGACCCCTTTAAGTCAACTAGTTTATAAAACATATTAACTAGTGAATACCTAGATTAACCTATAATAGGTCTTATTTAGGAATAACCAAAAAAGTAGTTGAGACCACTTTGGGTCTCATAGGGACCATCAAAGTCTTATTAATGAGAAGTGGAACAAAGAGCCTGTCATTCATGCAGTCAAAGGAATGATACTCCTCGTATCTTTCCCTATGCTAGCCATTAATGAATAAGGCTTCCTCTATAATAAAATGAAATGGGCATTAAAGATCTACTATCACATCTGTGACAATGTAATTGTTGATCTTAAAAAGAATGTATAATAGGGTAGGTTCCCTGCTATAAGGAATGTTCAAAAGTGTAATAGATATATCTTTATTTTGCACCCTGTAAATAGGGGTGAGATAGGAGTAATATTGACCATGTTTACAAATAGGCCACCACTTAAATTAGAGTTCAATGATGTAGAAATGAAATTTGACAAATGGGGTGGAAAAGGATCACTATAGATATGCAATTCACTATTCATCTTATCAATAGAATGATAAGCATTATGTTTATTCTTATTGACCTAGATGGTGCCACTATCTATATGGTCTTGGACCAAGTGTCTAAGTTAGATACAACATTTGATGTCATTCCTAGGCACATGATGATAATAACAAAATTTTGAACCATCATACCATCTAGGATATGTTCAATTGTTGAATGGTGGTCTGATCTTAGGAAGAGTTATGAGATTATCCTTCAAGAGTTTATGCATAACACTCACATAAGATTTAGATAACTTCGTAAGAACTTGATTATGTGGTAGTGCCTACATAGGTCCCTTAGTGGCTTAAGTGACAGGAAATATATTCACTACAACTTTATACATTTTAAATCCTTCTCTAGAGGTGTTACCATGAGAGATTGAGGAAGATTCCCCAAACTAAGTCATTTTGTGTTGATAATCATTGTCTAGTAGGGAAAAAGGAATCTTGATAGATATTGATTGATATCAAGAAATAAACACCATAATCTTCTGATTGGGCTTTTTTTAACAATGGACCAAGTTTTCTATGGTGACCTAGCTTCCAATGTTTTCTTAAAACCTAATATGAAATGTATCAATAAGCTGATCGAATGAGTGGGTAAAATAGTTAGGTAGTGAACTATACCATTCTAACATAGTTTCTTTAAGGGATCGTGAGAATAGCTTTAGTAACTCAAAGTTGAGGTTATATTAATCACTACAAACTCTCATGAAAGTACTTATCTCCTTCTCAATTGTACTGATCAAAATTCAAAGATTCAACTCCTTGTGGAGTGATCATATTTAAGATATGTCAAGAGAACTATGATGATAGTAAGCTAGAATAAATGATTGATTAGAAGAAGATGCCAACTTGGTGAGTTGTTGTTGTAACTATCTCAAATTTTAAAATAAGGTGTTAAGTATAGGATTACTTGGTGGAGGAGGCAAAGGCAGAGTCAAAGGTGGAGGTGGAGAGGGAGTAATACCAACTCCACCACCATCGTCAAAACTATGAGCATTGCCGCCACTACCATTGATGGTAGGTCTAAAAGTAGTAGAAGTCATTCATACTCTAGTATACCCAAAGGTCAAACTTCAAACATTAATTTTAGGTATTGTGTATCCACCAAAAAATAGATCAATAGTACGTCTAGTGTTCACTGAATGGATCATTGGTTGAGGGATATTGACACCAATCTGTGGGCAAGTGGTGCTGGATTGATCATCTTGAACAATGGTATCAACAAGTGGTACAAGATTTTGAATTATCATATAGATATCCCTTAACACTTCTAGGCCCTTCTTATTTGAGATTAACATATCTCTCAAATTATGAATAATAGAATTGACCTAAGGAAGGATGTTTTCTAATTCAAGGAAACCTTCAAAATCCTCCAAGTTTTTCCCTAGAGAATGAAATTGGTCGAATGAAATCTCAAGATAAAATTCATCAATAATAAGTGGAGACTATGGAGGACTATTCATAAAATTGTTGGTTTATGAATTATATGTAGAAGAGCTGCTAATCATGATGCCTTTAAGGGGTTGTGAAGCAAAAAGAACATTTGGGTTTGGTGTATCTATGAACATCAGCTCTAGCTAAGTCATAATATAATGATTCAAATGGATGCTCTTTCTAGAAGTTATCCTTATAAGAACCACAATAGTTGTCTCGGTCATAAAGATCATAGATAAGCCTCACATCGATAGGTCAAAAGGAGGGGAAAGGAAGAAATGCGAGATTAGTTCACATCAAGTTCAAAAAACTTGAGAACGGAAAAAGTGAACCAAACTGAAAGGCTAGTGACCACCTATTAGGTACCCCTTAGATGACACTGAATTTTTCATAGAGGAACTCTAAAATAACCTAGTGATACTCTATTTAAGGATGCACGTGTGGGTCTAAGATGATGTTAGTCCCAACTAGTACTGAGAGGGGAGGGGTGAATCAGTAAATTATTGGTTTTTACTAATTGATACTTTTACTTTAAGTATGAACTAATTAACCATTCACCAATGTACATATTTACTGCAAAAAATTAAGCATACATGAAAAGATACACAAAGACACAGATTTATCTCGTGGAAACCCAATAGGGAGAAAACCATGGTGTGAGTAGAAACTCACAAAATTTGTACTCTTCTGGAGTATGCCCGGTGAATAGCCATCACTATTAGGAGATTACAAAGACATTGGTTAGGTGCCACCCGGTTAAGGGATTTTGATCAAGGTCGGTTAGTACCTTTACCCTGTTAAAGGTAGCCTAGTTAAAGGACTTAGAACATCAATAAAGATGTTACCCGATTAAGGGATTTATACAATGGGACCTATTAAAGTCCACCCAGTTAAGGGATTTATGTTGCAGTTATTTCAAAACAATAGATGAATGATCAGATACAAGAAGCTACACATTAGCCTGATCATATCACAATTAGGTATTAGTCTTGGTCTACATCGGTTGTGCCTATCCTTCACAACTTTTCCTTCTACTAGTTTGTTGGTACTTGAATCCTGCACTGCTGGTCCTCTGTCACCCGAGTCATTGCTCTGTGAAACCCTACTTACCGGTCTTCTGTCACTCGACTCTGCACGCTCTAAAACTCCCCCTCTGTCCTTTTTCACATTAAATTTATTCACTTTGACAACAACCATCTCAAGAATGAGATATATGTATTTATAGACCCTTAAGTCTTTCGTCAACTTTTCCCTCCAAAACATACCTTTCAAAATTCCGTTGTCAAGTCTTAAATTGTGCTTCTAAAATCATGCAAGAATCTTTGTCAATATTGTTGAACATGCTGATATGTCTATTGGTTGACTGAGAGAAGACTTCCGATTTAACTGGTTGTAACTAAACGTTACCATTTTGTCGATTACTAACTTCTCTGGTGAACCAATCACAACCTTGTCTAGCCAATTTCTTCCTATGTACCGGTTTAGTCTTTTCTTAACCGGTGGACGTCTTCCTTACCGATCTACTCACCGCTACCCGATCACCTTACTGCTTGTCAGTCTACTACTTGTCGGTATACTTACTGTCTGTCGGTTTACTCACTGCCCGGTTTGCTTACTCCCTAAGGATTGGGAAGACTAAGGAGATGATGTTTCCAACAATGACAACTGTAGACACCTAAAATTGTCCAATCTAATTAAATAAATATTTTATTTATTTAATTATGTAAGCTTAATTCTTCTATTAATTAAATAAATCTTTATTTATTTAATTAATTCATTTATCCTCTTCTAGCCTTATTTCTCATTTAAATAAATACATTTATTTATTTAAATTATCCTTTTTCTAAAATTAAATAAATATCTTATTTATTTAATTATCCCACTTCTTCTATTAATTAAATAAATCTTTATTTATTTAATTAATTCATTAACCTTTTCTACCCATGACCCATGTCATTCATCTCTTAATTCATACACTACCTATCCCTTTCATTATTTTATTATTTCTTTTACCTACCCTTTAATCATAGCCGACCTCCTTTTACACCTCTCAATCTTATCCCTCCATTTCTTATTGTGTCTTCTATATAAGGAGATGCTTCCTTCATTATCAAACCCTAATCATCTTTTATGCACTTGACTACATTACGATCCTACTTGCAACCACATTCCGTTCTTTGTTGAGCTCTTGTGCACATAAAATCTGAGAGCAAATATATCAAGCAAGATCAATGGAGATAGGAAGAATGGAGATCAAAACCCTATTGGACATGTGATGGTATAATCTTTGTGATTTCATTTGATTTGCATTGTCTTAGGTAATCTTCATATGTTATGGTGGATCTTTGTTGTTGTTAGGTTAGGGTTTTGTGGTTGAATTCATTTAGCCTTTCAATATCGTTATTATTGTTATCCATTTTCACCATATACATTTTGGCACGCCCGGTGGGACTCTTGTCCCTTTGCATTTAACATCCTTGTTGCAGATTTTGTGTTTTGAAGTTGCAGATCTGACATTTTCGGCAGCATTTTGATATTTTCGCGTCTGCGTACTTTCAGATCGCGTTTTTGATTTTTTAGCGCGTCTGCCACATCTAGAATCGCGCCTGTGTTATCAGCAATATTTTATTTTTGCAGATTCCGGAAATCACATTTGCATTCCTTAGTCGCGTCTGTGGTGTTTTTAGCCGCGTCTGTGTCCAGAAGTCGCGTCTGCATTCTGGAGCCGCGTTTGTGTCTCACAGAACCACATCTGCGTCACAAAGTCATGTTTGTGTCGAGGGTAATCACGTCTATGTTCACCACTTTCAAATTTTGGGTTTATTGATTCAGTTTTGGATTTTGCATTTAGGGTTTCAGATCTGGTTTATTTGGAGTTAACATTTTTAGATCTAGTTAACGAAATTGGTGCAGCTTGTCTTGAAAGCAAAATCGTTTGGTTGAAGGCCCCTATTTTCACAAAGTCTTTTGGATTTAAAATTTACCTAACTTGTTTGCTTGCAGGAAGGGGTGATTATTTGAAACAATCCAAACAACTAACAACTCTTTGTTGCAGGTCCTTGGCAAGGGTTTTTGGATTTTTATTGTGTACCTTGTTTTCATAGACTAGCAAACACTTCAATTGGTGCACTAAAATTAAATCATTGTCTTTTGTGTCTTGAGCAATAGGCTCTTTTTGTTTAATCTTTAGAGGGCCTGTCTTCCCGTGTGGTCATTAGGACTACTAGTGAGAAGAGAATGACCCAAGTGATAGCGAGGAAAACCCACCTCTTCCGAACCACTATAAACAACTGTATTCATGGTGAAAACTATGGATAACGTGTGCTAATTAGTTCATACCGACACTATGTCTCCCCATAAACTCGTTTGATCAAATTTATTTGATCAGTTGTAGGGCATAACCCCTACCGGCTGGGAGTCTTTTGTATTTACAGAGCTGAAAGTGCCGCATGTATGGCCACACGAGCGGATGCCCTTACTAGCACCTTTTTGTTTTAGAAGCCCAAATTCTTCTAGTTGTTGGGGTAGGAGGTCGGACCTCTGGTAGCGGCCCACACACATATGGTTCTTAGTAGAGATACAAAGTTCACCACTGGGAGTTTTCGTGGGGACTGATGCTTGGCTGACCCGAGAAGTGAGTGTCGAGGGTGGAGCTAGTGAGGTCAAGCATCTAAGTATCTGCTCTGAATAGCGTAGCCTCGGGGGTAAAACCCCATGTGGGATCAACAAATATTGTCTTGGCCAACCATAAGAATTGTGCTTGACTTATTTTAAACATTCAAAACATTCAAGACCAAACAGCAAAACATTGTGTCTTTTGTGTCTTCAAGTGTATGCAAAACATTTTTTTTTACATCAAACAACACACTTTTTATTGGAGTCATTTTGAGTCTAAACACTTGCAAACATTGAGTCCTCATCAACATTGTGTCCTCTTGTCACGAAAAACAGTCAAACAGTCAGATTTGGTCACAACAAAAATGACTTCACAGATTGGAAAAAATTGCACAAATTTTGCAGAAGCGCGTCTGTGTTGGACATAAAAGCATCTGTGTTGTATAACCGCGTTTGTGAAGGGCAGAAACACGTCTGTGTTTCCAGAATCAACAGTGCACTTTACAAAAATCTCAGAACTGCATCTATGTTAAACAAAACCACGTCTATGTCAGGAATCGCGTCTGTGCAGTATACAGGCGCGTCTATGTTCAGAATTGAAAAAAAAAAAACTTTTATAGTCCAGCAAACAAACACAGTCAGTTTTGGCATTCTTGAATTTCCTAGGTCATTTCTCCAGGTTTTCATCTAGCATTAAACTTGTCTTTGGGTCTCACAAAGTCCATCATTGCTTTACATCTTGCATTAAATTTACATTTGTCTAAACTTGAGTCAAAAGGTCACTTGCTTGTCCTCGTCATAATTTGTCAACACACTACATACAACAACATTTTTCTAAGAAGTCCCTCATGAAGATCTATCACCTTTGGGTCTCATTTGGTCTTACTTAGAGTCAAGGTCAACTTACCTCATCAAGAGAAACTATCCTCTCTTTGGAAGTCACACCTACTCTACTACATACATACTTGGTCTTACACTTTGGACATTGCAAGTAAACCTCAAATTCATTTACATTCCATCCAACCCTTGGTCTTCCATACTTTTTCCATTTTCATCTAGTCTCACACATCTCGGTCAATACCTAGTTCATGGTTGAAACCCGTCTTCAAAAATCTAGGAGAGAAACTAAAGGGGCTCAAGAGTCCGCAAACATGAGTTCTTATGAGTATGGCAATGATATCTTTTTCAATTATGATCATACTACATTACCTGACATGGATGCTGATAGAAACATTCCAAATGTTGAGAACATGGACACTACAAACAACAATGATACACACAATGATGATATGGACAACTTTTCAGTACATTCAGCAGATGTGGAAGAATCCATTATGGATCCCCATTTCAATTGATTGGTTGAGGAAATAATGAGGAGGGATAGACAATACTTCTTACAAATGATGGCACAAAGTGGAGCCAAGATACCTCATGATTTTGACATGTCTCAAATAATGGAAAATCGACCTTTGCAACAACCTCACTCCAACATGGATCAAAGGAGGCCTAATAGTGGAGGCAATAGAAGACCACATATGGTACCTGAATCACCATCATCTTTGTTTCAAAAACCAGAGGTCCCACATACACATGGTCAAGCATATGATACTCACCTTCGCAGACCATTATGGAAGTCTTATGCAGAGAAATATGCTCAATCACATACCAATGCTAAGGATCAACCACCAAAGCAATTGGATATTCAAAGGCATACTCAAAATTTGGACACAAGGAAACCCCATGTCAAATTTGGGGGCAACACATTAGAACATGACATGCCTGTAGAGTATGGTATACATGGACAAAATAGATATTTCATTCCTCAACATGAATCTATACCAAGTGGTCCATATATGCAACATCACTATAGACCTCCTCCATATGAACATGTGTATGATCAATATCATCCATATATGCAACATGTTGCTCCTCCAATTGGTGCCTCAAGCATGGGATATGGTCCAAGAAGTCGGTCTCCACCGAAGAACAATTTGGAGCAACAAATCAAGGACTTACAAAAGAAAATACAGGACATAAATACACTGAAGCCAACATACACAATGAGAGACATATGTCCCTATCCATTTGACAAAAGCATTCCAATGCCTCCATTTCCTACACACTTTGTGACACTTAAGTTTGACAAGTATAGAGGAAAAGGGGATCCTAAGGCACACATAAGATTTCACAACTTGCATTGAGGTAGCAGCAGAAGAGACATATTTGATGAGACTATTCCCACAGAGCTTAGGCGATCAAGCTATGGAATGGTTCTCCCGACTTCCACCTGGAATTAAGTCATGGGGTGACTTAGCAGAGGCATTTATTCAACATTTCTCCTACAACATAGAGATGGACATATCAGTCACTACTTTGTGCAACACCAAGCAAAGGGATGGAGAATCTTTTTCATCATTTTTACAAAGATGGAGGAATCTATCCAGTAGATGCTCTTGTGAAATTCCACAAAAACAAATGGTAGAGATGTTCACCCAAAATGTTAACAAAGACATTGGTTATGACTTAAGAAAAGCTTGCTTGTCCACCTTTAAGGACGTCATTGAAAAAGGCTTAGCGACAGAAAAGGTCCTAATTGAACAAGGAGTCATTAAGATATTCAAGGAAAACAAAGATGACTTTAAAGGAAAAGACAAGCCAAGATTTTGGAATAAAAACAAGAACACAGTCAATGATGGTGTTGTTGATGCCAATACAGTGCGACCCAAATTCATTTTTTCCGGATCAAATCAAGTGAATACTCAAACAACTTCTAAATCATGAAGGAAGTACACTCCATTGGGAGAACCACTTGAGTCAGTTTTCAAAAAGCTAGTGGCAAACAAAGTAATCACAGTTCCAGATTTTCCTCCATATGAACCAAAGGTTAAACCAAATTAGTGGAATGATGATGAATATTGTGAATTTCATAAGAGCAAGGGTCATAAGATAGGAAATTATCATCGACTGAAGAACATCATACAAGATCTCATTGATAGGGGTGACATTGAGATTGAAGGGCACTCATCCAATCAAGAACATGAGATGTTTAAGGAACCATTCCCAAAACATGACAAAGGAAAAGCTAAAGTCACAGATGACCAAACCAACTATACCAAAGCATCTTATAACTATGATTCAACCATCAATCACATCTCAATGGACAATTACGTCTCTACCATTATCATCAAGGAAAAAAACCCTGAGAATTCTACCTAGAGACCCAAGATTTTCTTAAAAGGTGTTGGATCTACTTCCAAACCTACCTCTGAATGTCATGTTACAACCCACCGAGGTAAATTCACTTTGCAAGGTGCTCCAGCCAAGAACACCGCTTCCTCATCAACCAAACCTGGGTATGACCTTGTAGAACAGTTAGGGAAGACACCCACGCTCATCTCCATCCTTGAGCTATTACGCATATCCCCCGCTCATAAAGCCATTCTTGACAAAATCTTGAGAGACACTGTCATTCCTACTGATCTGAATGTGGACCAGTTTCAAGCCATGGTGGGATACCTTTCCATTCCACATTCACTTACATTCACAGAAGCCGATGACGCCTCCGTAAGTCAGCCACATAATGCACCGCTACATATTGAAGCCTTCATACACAAACATAGAATAAAATGAGTCCTGATAGATGGAGGAGCTGGTCTAAACATTTGTACATTGAGCACAATTAAACAATTGGGATATTCTGATAAAGCTGTGATTTCTACAAATCAAATCACCATCAAGGCATATGATGATGAAGAACATTCATCCAAGGGCACAGTCACCTTGCCTCTCAGAGTTGGGCCAGTTACAAAGGATGTGGTTTGTCAAGTCTTGGATCTAGATCTCACTTACAACATATTGCTAGGATGTCCTTGGATTCATGAAATGAGAGCAGTCCCATCTACATATCACCAATGCATTAAGTTTCCTCACAATGGAGTGGAGGTAACCGTTAACGGTGATCCTAATCCGTTCATATACTGCAATAACCTGAGATCAAAGACTGAGACCATAACTCCCAGTAATCATGAAGTTGTTCCTTCCTCGACATACATTGATCCCAAGTCTTTAAAACCTTCGACATCAAAACAAGGTGAGCTTAAAGGCAAGTTTCAAGACAAAGGCATGGGGGAATACACTTTAAATCAGACCATGTACCTACGACAAGTCATGAGTTCCCCAAAAGAATATGGAAGACCCCATCCTAACAAGCAAGTATCCATCATGATACTCAAATGGGACCCTACTACCTTTCAAAGATGGGGTGAACTGGAAGAGGAAGATTTATACAAAATGCTTTACAAAGACATTGAAGATGACACACAAGATCACATCAGTCTACCATGTGAGAAATATGGCAAAGGCTTCAAAATTCTACAAAAATTTGGGTATGATGGAAAAAGCCCTCTTGGGTTACGAAAGGAAGGCATCATTGAACCTTTACAACCTAAATTGACTTTCAAAAAGGAACGCTCGAAAGGACTTGGTTTCTTAACTTCCAAGGTCCACACCCAAAGGACAGAACAAGCCTTACAAATCAAAGCTACCAAAATTCAACAAGAGGATCGCTATTCCACAGACTCCAATGAATGGGAATGGGGCTCAGATAAATCCTCCAGTGATTACAAGCTCACCGAGACATTCAGAGAGCCAGACGAACCCACAGAAGAAGAGGAATTTTATAAAAGATTCAAAGTTGGTCAAGAAACAACCCATGAGGATTCCACACAGTCCTTGTCTCAAGGTCTTAGCTTGAAATCACATAGGATGAGAACACTTATCCCAGAATGCGCTACTAGTGATGATAATTTGGATTCGCTCATGATCGAGACTGATGACGAGAGTGCCATCGATGACCTCGATAATTACCTTGACATACCTGAATATAACTACATCTTCACTCTTAGCCCTGCTAACTTTGAAGACATTGAAGGCCTTCCCCTTGTTCACCACCAACTCATTGACTAGGATCATGAAGGACCTGCACAGTTTGACACATTCCAAAATGATGAAGCTTTTTTTGACTATCTGGGCATACGAGATGATCTTCCTCTTGGGGACCATAAAGTGGGATACACTATAGAACTCAATAGTGTGGCATATTTTGGTGAGGGTGTCGGACCTTCCAATCACAAAAATGTGAAAATAAGAACAAATCAAGGGTCTTATGGCGAAAACCACACTGTGGTGCTGTCTGACCCCAAAAAAGTAAAAAGAAAGGACGTATCTAAGGGCGAAAACCTCTCTGAGGCACCCGAAGATGGAAGGCTCAACATTCTCCTAGCATCATATGAGGAAAAGTCATCCATGTTGGTAGAGGAGACTATCAAAACAAACATTGGTACAGAAGAGGTTCCACACAACATATTCCTGGCTCAATCGTTGACAGAGTCAGAAAGGTCAAAATTCATAAGTTTCTTCAAAGAACGACAAATCAACTTTGCCTAGTCATACGCTGATATGCCTGGATTAGATTCAGATTTGGTAATGCATCATTTGACAGTTAAACCGGGGGCAAAACCAGTGAAACAGAAATTAAGAAAAATGCATCCACAAGTGGCATTACTAGTCAAAGCAGAACTTGAGAAATTATTGGATGTCGGATTCATACGTCCAATTGATTATCCTGAATGGATCTCTAACTTAGTACCTGTCAGTAAACCAGATTGCAACATCAAAATATGTACAGATTTCAAAGACATCAACAAAGCTTGTCCAAAGGATGACTTCCCATTAACAAATATTAACTTGATTGTTGATCTCACAGCAGGTCATGAAATGTTATCATTAATGGATGGATTCTCTGGTTATAATCAAATAAGGATCACACCTGAGGATCAACACAAAACATCATTCACTTGTCCTTGGGGAACTTTCTACTAGAATGTCATGCCCTTCAAGCTAAAAAATGCAGGTGCTACATATCAAAGAGCCATGACTACTATCTTTCATGATCTCATGCACGTAACCGTGGAAGATTATGTCAACGACCTCTTGGGCAAATCAATAGACAGAAATACACATTTGGACATACTTTCAGTCGTCTTTGATCGGTTGGAAAAATACAAAGTAAGATTAAACCCCAAGAAATGTGTCTTTGGAGTAACCTCTGGGAAGCTTCTAGGATTCATTGTATCCAAAAGAGGAATCGAAGCTGATCCAGCAAAAGTCAAAGCTATCTTGGAGATGCAACCACCAAGAAATATCAGTCAACTTCGGTCTTTACAAGGCAGACTCCAATCCATACGAAGATTCATAGCACAACTTGCAGATAAGTGTAATCCTTTTCAGCACCTGCTACATAAAAACATCAAATTCAACTGGGATGATAACTGTCAACAGGCTTTCCAGATGCTCAAAGATTATCTTCTAAATCTGCCAGTTCTGATGCCACCAGTTCTAGATCAGCCTCTGTTACTATACATATCAGCTACTCCAACAGCACTGGGGGCACTCTTAGCACAACAAATTGCGGAGGGCAAGGAAAAAGCAATGTACTATATCAGTTGCACATTGGTGGGATATGAGCTAAACTACACACCAATTGAGCGTGCATGTCTCACCGTGGTCTTTGCTTCACAGAAATTACGACATTACATGCTCACTCATAAGACTAAGTTGGTTGCAAGGATAGACCCATTGAAATACCTTCTCAATAAAGCAACACTTACTAGGCGACTAGCCAAATGGGTAATGATCTTGAGTGAATTTGACATCAAATATGTGGATAGAAAAGCAATAAAAGGACAAGCCATCGCAGATCAATTAGCAGATGCCCCGATGATAGATGATGTTCCTCTAAGTTCAGAATTTCCAGATGAATCTATTTTAACAATGTCACATGCAAAGCCATGGCAACTGTACTTCGACGGCTCATACACATAGCATGGGGCAGGAGCTGACATCCTCTTTATAACTCCTCAAGGGGATTCTATACCAAAATCATACCGCTTATCATTTCCTTGCACTAACAATATAGCGGAATATGAGGCATTAACAATAGGATTACGAATTGCAGTTCAATGGAAGATCCAGGAACTTCGTGTTTTTGAGGACTCTCAACTTGTCATCCGTAAAGCAACTGATGATTGCCAAACAAAAGATGAAAAATTAATGTCTTATAAACAAATGGTGGATGACCTGAAACAACACTTCACAAAGATAGACTTTGAGCAGATACTAAGAGAGCAGAATCGCATCGTAGATGCCATGGCTACAATTGCTTCACTGATTGATCTACCTCCAAACGAGACCCGTTATGAGTTCTTGGTGGATAACCTTTTGGTTCCTTCATACAAAATCATTCCTACTGAGATGATATGTGTTGTCGGTCCTAAGTTCCAGTTATATGGTTCCATTTTCACATACCTTCGTGACAATACCCTACCTCCTGATCTATCAAATAACCAACGTCGCACTTTCATTCGCCAATCCTCTCGATATGTCATTTTAGTTGATATCCTATACCGGTGAGGTCTAGATGGCACTCTTCTTAGATGTTTAGAAAGTGACGAAGCTCAGATTGTGTTACGTGAAGTACATGAAGGGATATGTGGTCCACATGCTAGTGGTCCTACCTTAGCCAAGAAACTCATCAGGACTAGATATTACTGGCCCAATATGGAAAAAGACTCATATCAATTTGTCAAGAAATGTAAGCAATGTCAAATTCATGGAGACCTCATACATGCACCAGCATAAGAACTTCAACCAATTGTGTCTCCTTGGCCCTTTTGTCAGTGGGGACTCGATCTCATAGGCAAGATTCACCCTCCTTCTTCCAATGGTCATAAATTCATTATCACTGCCACAGATATTTCACAAAATGGATCGAAGTCGTGCCTCTCACACAAGTCACTAGAAAACAGATTGCTACGTTCATCCTCAACTATATCATTTGCCGATACGGTATTCCTGTTTCCATTATCACTGATAACAGGCATCCCTTCAAAAATCAAGATGTTCGTGAACTCTGTGACCGCTTCCATATTTCACATCGTTTCTCCACACCATATTACCCCCAAGGTAACGGTCAAGCTGAGGTGTCTAATAAAACAATCCTTAAAATCCTCAAAAAGACAGTTGACGATGCTGGCCGTAATTGGCATATCCAACTTAATCCTGCACTTTGGGCATACCGCACAAGTGTCCGCACACCTACAGGAGCTACACCCTATTCACTTGTCTATGGCGTTGAAGCCATCTTGCCTATTGAGGTCGAGCTACCCTCTTTACAGGTCTCTTTACAAAACATCATCAGTGATGAAGACTATAGGGTCTCTCGCTTACAAGAACTGGAACTATTGGATGAACAAAGACAAATTGTTTTTAATCATCTCAAGACTTACCAGCAATGAATGAGTCGCAGCTACAATCACAAGGTCAAGCCTCGCACATTTGAGGTAAGTGATTTGGTTCTCAGAGAAAATCCCAAAAATCAGCAAGACAGAGAGAAGAAGGGCAAGTTCGAACCAAATTGGCTTGGTCCTTACATCATTACAGCAACATATGGATCTGGGGCATATCAGCTCTCAACTATAGAAGGTGAACCTTTGGAGGATCCTATCAACAGCATGCACCTTCACAGGTTCTACACATAGCTCTTCAGAGTATCCTAATTTCAAAAATACAAAAAAAAAAAAATCAAAAAATTCAAAAATACCAAAAAAAAAAAAAATCAAAAAATTCAAAAATGCAAAAAAATTATAAAACAAAAAAAATCATTACTTGGTGAAAACCTGGCAAACAGGCACCTTGTGACACAAAAAACATTGAAAAATCAAAAAAAGTAAAGAGAAATAATTTCATCCAACAGTGAAAACCACTTTGGTGGTGCCCTAGGCAAGTACCATGGTGAAAACTAGGTTACCAGCGCCATGCATAGAGACATTGCTCCTCCCTCCTTTAGTATTCTATTTCATCCTTTCACTTTGCACACACTCACGACCTATTCATCCATAATAAATTTACCCAATCCCATCATTGCTTGTTATTGATCTACCCAAGATTGGTTAGCCATTCATAATAAACCTCCCTTTTCACCCCTTTCCATTCATAATAAATCAGATCCTATCTGTGGCTAAGGCAAATCCTACGTCTAGTGATGGGTGTGGAACTGAGAACATCACATGTTTCGAGGAGTACAGTTTCTTCCAGCTTTCTCTAGTCTATCCACGCACAATCCGCAATAAAGCAACATCTGCATCACAAATCTGCAATAAAGTTTCGTCTTCTCTGCAATAAAGTATCAGTTTCATGGATTCAGTCAGTTTCAGATGAGACACAACAGCAACAATGGGCTTCAACAAATCAAATCTTTTAACAGACTCAGACAATATATGGTTCAGTGCTATCTATCCTTTTTGTGAAAGTAAACATTGTGACCACAATCAAATAAGACTTATACAAGTGACAAGAGACACTAAACTTGAGGGCTACAGTGGATGTTGGTGTTGAGTCTTAGTTTTCTTTTGATTTCATCTTTTTTGGTGACATGCCTTTTAGCTTTTCCGGGATGTCTCTGACTAGAGATTCTATCTCCAGGATGTCTTTGACTAGAAAGGCGAGGATGGGGTATCGTCACCTATTTGTATTTGTTGTTTGTGGATTGTCTTTTAGTAATGCTATGACTTGTCCAAGGATATGAGGACACTATGAGTCTAGTATGAACTGGGGCATTCTTTGTTTGTGACTGTCTTATCTCCATGCAAACAGGTACAATGACTTTCTAGGTCGAGCATATGCCTCGATTGTCATAACCTACTTGCCATAATAAAGCTCAATGATGATAATGCACAAGAATCTCTTTCACTTTCATATCTTCTATCTTTCATCCCCATTTCTTGATTGACCTCCATCGTCCTTCTCGAGTCCGCGTAGCCTGCTATCACATGACTGAGTATAATGAAACACCAAAAAAAATTGCATTTCATGTAGTTGCACCTGCATTACCACATATAAGCATTTCATACATACATATAGATATCCCAACTGCATCACATCCTGCACACAACACCTGTTAGCACAATTTACATTTGCATTATCATATTCATCTGCATTACATACATTCACATTTGCATCATGCATACACATATAAAACATAAAAGAACAAAAAAATATATATTGCATTGCATCATGTACATATTTGCATCCATATCATAAGCATCACATAAAACAATATCACATAAGCACATCTCATCACATAGGTACACATGCATATAGCTACCACAAAGATGAATCATCTCATATATATATCATAAAGTGTCATGATACAATAATGTCAAAAAAAAAAATTATATGGCTACAATCACCCGAAGGTGTCTACATCATCATACAAAAATGGTACAATACTGATACATAGGGAGCCCTCTATGGCTATGATGAACTCCCTCCCTTGGAGCCGCCTGGCCTCGATGGAATCTGAGCCCTTGAAGGACCCACCCCAGGATCATCCTTCCTATCCCCTCTATCTAGTGGTGGTGGAGGACCCATAACCCCACCACTCGATGCCTGTCTCCTCCGGCTCCCTCCCGTAGCTGTCACTGTCTGCGATGGTCTATGGAAGCTCCTCACTCGCTGATCCACTGGCATTGCACCATAATAGAGATCCTGCCAGTAGGCAATCTCCTCCCCTGCCTGCAGGACATAGGCATATCCGGCCCCTGTGTCCTTTGCTGCCTGTCTCCCAGCCCTCAGTGTTGTCTCAACCTCTGTGTAGCACTGAATGGCCTGGTCTCGCTCCCGCTCAGTATCTCAGAGCCACCTCCTAAGCCTATCCCTCTCCCTCTCCAACTCCTAGATCTCATTTGCCTGTTCCTGGCAGATCTCCCTCAGCTCCGTCAGCTCATCCTCCTCTGCATCAGCCCCCTGTGGCTCTGCCTGTGGCTCCCCTTGTACGGGTGCCTGCCCCTGTGCCTGTGCCTATACTGGTACCTGTACTAGTGCTTGTACTGGTACCTGCCCCTATATCTATCCTTGTCCCTGTACCTGCACCTGTCTGGGACCCTGTGCTGCTGGCACCTGTAACAGCAATCCACCGCGACCCCTCACCACCCAAGCCTACCTATCCTTTCCACCCTCCCTCTGCGGTGCAACCCTCCTCTCTCCAACTGCTCCCCTCCTCCTCCATCGGCCTCTTCCCCCATCAGCTCCATCATCATCATCATCCCCACCACCATCTCCATCTAATGGCTCTCCTGGATCCGTCAGGTGTGGGACTGGATGCTCGGCCTAGTATGCTATGTACTCGGCATCCATGCCGGCATCCTCAATCTTTGGCCACATGTCCCAGGGTAGGGGCATCATCTCTACAAGCCGTGTAACAGCCTGATCATATGATAACAAGGGCCCAAACTATACCTGATCTCTCACAGTCCATGCATACATATCTGAACCCCATGGCATCCGCTGAATCCTGCCAAACTACCAACCCTGTCCACTAGCTGCCTCTGCAGCACATAGGGCATCCACCCAATCAGGTACCTACTCTAGAAGGTGTAGGGAAACTCTACCACATCATCCTCCCACTGCTCGCATCCCAGGTATGGCCTCCATATGACCATGTCAATGTCATCCATCACCCGCCACCAATGCTCTAGCCTGTCAATCCGTGGCTACAACGTGATCATGTCGTATAAGTGAACAAAACTGCATCCATGACCTCTGCCTCTGAAGTGTATCAATCTTGTCACTAGCAGATGCTCATAAGCCCACACCTGCAACAATGTCACCCCGTAGCCCAATCCCAGTGATCCGTGGTATACAAACTGATGCAGCTCATAGTAGAGGTGTGCCAGCACACACGGTCCCCAAGCATATCTGGTGTGCTGTGTCTCCAGTGCACCTCCCCAGCCTACAGCCAACCCCCGTGTCACTCTATCAGGACACAGGAACCCACTGATCACTCCTCCTATCACTGCTGGCAGCGCCAATCTTGTAGTAGTCATAGTGTCCCAAGCCACGTGCCCTGCCCTCATCTCCAGTCCTGGGTCCTGGAACACTCGTCTCAGGGCCTCCCTATCTCCATCTTGATCATATGGGATCAGCTCCTCGTCGATTGGTATCCTCAAAATCCTATATACATCCTCGAGGGTGACTGTCATCTCCCCCATCGGCAAATGGAACGTACAAGTATTGGAGTGCCATCTCTCCGCCAGTGCAGTCAACAGTCCCATGTTCACCTAAAACTCAGGCACATACAGCACATGTCTCATTCCCATAGCCTCGATCGCATCTCGCTCCTCATCTGTCAGTTCAGGTCGCAACCTCTGAGTCGATGGGAATCTCTCCCGTGACTCCAACATAGGCAAATACTCTTGCAGTCAAGCAAATCAATCATGTCAGTCATCATGGCATTCCCTGTTTATCACAAAATGCTACTTTTTATCTAAATGCATATGGCATTCTATCCTAGTGACACTCATTGTTCATCACAAAGTGTTGCTTCTATCCTAGTGGTACTCCTTGTTCATCACAAAGTACTATGTGTTTGGCACTCACTGTTCATCACAAAGTGCTCCTCACATTTGCACTCACTATTCATCACAAAGTGTTGCTCATATTCTAGTACTCCCTGTTCATCACAAAGTACTATATCTTGGTACTCACTGTTCATCACAAAGTGCCTTGATCTATTCTAGTCTTCCCTAGAGGACCTTCTTGAGTGTATCCTCTCAGCAGCTTATCCAATTGACAACGTATGTTCATCACAGAACTGCCGATTTGACCTAGAAGACACAAATTCACATTTTTTGGACACAAATGCGCTTACCTGACATAAACGTGCTTGAAGACTGCACAGACGTGCCTGAAAAACACAGACTTGCCTGACAAACACAGACATGCCTATGCTCTGCACAGATGTGCCTAGGCAACATAGACGTGCCTTCTTGGCACAGACAGGCCTATACATCACAAACGCGGCCGCATTTGGCACAGACGCGCTTCGCGAGCATAGATGCGCCTGGCACCAATGCAGACGTGCCTGGACGTTTTTGGACATTTTTTGGACCCTATTCTAAGTGCATTTATTGCCCTATCTACCATGCATTAATGACAACAATAAATGCATCAAAGTACAAGGAGGTTTTGCGGTACTTATCGGCTCTCTTGCCTCTACTGGCCTTTGAAATCGGCGAACGCGGTCGAATCTGTGAACAAAGGCCATCGTTGCTGACTGCTGCTGCTCTACTTTTGCTCTGCACTCTGCTCTCGTGGATGTGTATATGACAATGAGGATGTATTTCCCCCGTGGTCTATCTTATAGACTACCCTAGCCCTAGCCCTCGTCTCCTGAGTCAGTCTTCTTTATCCCGTGACTGTCACTTTATCCAGTTAGTCCATTCTAGCCATTCCTTCTTATTGAGAGATTGTCTGTGATCTTTTCAGACATTTTTTCATCCAATCTCTCGAGGGGGCATATCATTCCCATCTTGGGGCAAATTTGTATCAGTTCATCTTATCTTCTTTGAAACAACGCGACAAGCCGCATTGTCTCAAAGAGGGGCAAAATGTAGACACCTAAATTGTCCAATCTAATTAAATAAATATTTTATTTATTTAATTATGTAAGCTTAATTCTTCTATTAATTAAATAAATCTTTATTTATTTAATTAATTCATTTATCCTCTTCTAGCCTTATTTCTCATTTAAATAAATACATTTATTTATTTAAATTATCCTTTTTCTAAAATTAAATAAATATCTTATTTATTTAATTATCCCACTTCTTCTATTAATTAAATAAATCTTCATTTATTTAATTAATTCATTAACCTTTTCTACCCATGACACATGTCATTCATCTCTTAATTCATACACTACCTATCCCTTTCATTATTTTATTATTTCTTTGACCTACCCTCTAATCATAGCCGACCTCCTTTTACACCTCTCAATCTTATCCCTCCATTTCTTATTGTGTCTTCTATATAAGGAGATGCTTCCTTCATTATCAAACCCTAATCATCTTTTATGCACTTGACTACATTACGATCCTACTTGCAACCACATTTCGTTCTTTGTTGAGCTCTTGTGCACATAAAATCTGAGAGCAAATATATCAAGCAAGATCAATGGAGATAGGAAGAATGGAGATCAAAACCCTATTGGACATGTGATGGTATAATCTTTGTGATTTCATTTGATTTGCATTGTCTTAGGTAATTTTCATATGTTATGGTGGATCTTTGTTGTTTTTAGGCTAGGGTTTTGTGGTTGAATTCATTTAGCCTTTCAATATCGTTATTATTGTTATCCATTTTCACCATATACAACAACCATATCATTTATCAGTCATACAAAATTGCATCAGAATGCCAACAAACTCCCCCTTTGGCATTGGTGGCAAATTCTACAAACTACTGTGTCGGTCCCATGGCCCCTATTCCTGACAAGACTCCATAAAAGCCAAAATTCCCCCTTTTGCCATCAATGGCAAAGACTATCGAAAATGATTTTTCAAAATAAAGCAAAAAATTATTTAAAGGTTTCTTGAGCAACTTTTAAAGAAGATTCCCATGAAGATTGAATTTGTTTTAGGGTAGTAAAGTGGCCATGTAATACTACAATGAAGACCTCCATATCGTCAACTGTCTTGCAGTCAAGTGCATGAATTAAGTGGTTTTCCTCTTTAATGTTTAGTTGCAAGAAGTCTATAATTGGTGCCAAATAGCATTGGAGCTCTAACATGCTAAGACTTCTTTTGTCTTCTTCATCTTTCAACTTTCTGAGTTGATGATTGAGCATTTTGATTTGTCTAGTGAAAGTTGATGTTGAACTACTAAGAGGATCAAATGAGCGTACTAGATCCTGAATCTCCTTTTGAATCTGATTTTTGTTATCATCCAAATCTTTGATTAAGACATGAAAGTATGAAGATTTCACTAGGAGTTGACCAACTTGCTGTAGTGTGGTCTTAACTTCTTCTATTCTGGTTGATAGAGAAACTTTTCTAATTGATATATGTTCCATTAGGTTATCTCCTTGTTTTGTTTCATATTGTCTTATAGAAACCTTCTCCAGATCGGTTGCCTCTGAAATGATTTCTTTGACCAGAGTATTCACCTGATCAATAATGGGTGCAATATCATCAATTTAAATGTCTGAGATGAGATCAGAGAGAATTGTTTTGGTAGCGGTGAGGATTCTTGCCTTCTTTTTCTTTTCTCTTAGTTTTACCTTTTCAGCTTGGATTCTCAGTTTTTCTAAGACTTTCATCAACTGTTTAGGGGTCATTTTCTTTATATCTATAACTGAATCACCTTCTTCTTCTTCCTTTGTTCCTTTGTCAATTTTTAAGGGCTCAACTTCTGAGCTAGTTGCTATGATGATTCTTACCTTTTGCTTTACATTTTCCCTGTCTAAATCTAATTTTATTTTTACCGAAGGGGTATCCAACACTACTATGTCATCTTTATATTCTCTTCCTCTTTTCCTTCCTCTACTTTCTTCTCTTCCTCTTTTCCTTCTTCTATTTTCTTTTCTTCCTCTTTTTCTTTCTCTGTTCTCTTCTCTTCCTTATTTCCTTCCTCTATTCTCTTTTCTTCCTCTGTCTTCTTTTCTTCCTCTTTTCCTTCTTGAGAGAGATTATGATTTGGAGTTGATAAGTTTCTGTGAGGTGTATCCTCATAAGGAATGTCTTCAACTAACACTTCATCTTGACCTGACAATTTAGTCTTATCGGCTTCCTCTACCAGTGAGGTATGAATCGGTTGTTCAATACCTGTTGTCAGATTGAGGATGTTTGACACAACATCTCCTATGATGTCCTCAATAGTGAATGTATCAAAACCTTCAATGGAGTATTTATCTTTTCCTTTATCAAGGACAACTACCCCTTTGTCCTATTTAGTTTCTTGTTCAATTTCTTCTTCAACCTTCTTTTGCTGGTCCATAATTTCCTTCCATAGGGCAACACCTTCAACGTGCACTTCTCTAATTTCATCTACTTCCACTCTTCCAGTTTTGTTCCTTATCTTGAAATGCTAAATGCATTCTTCAGCCACCAGTGAAGCTTGTTCAAAATCTAATTCATGTTGCACTTCCACGAGTGCTTTTATTCTGAGCTCTTTTTCAGTAGCTAGAGCAGTCTTCCATCTTCCTTCAATTTTATCCAGCAAATCTAATGGAATAATGCCATACAATTCACTGGGAGTTCTACAAACGATGGGCAAGTTCCAGATCAAATCTTCCTCAAGTTTCCTCTTGTCTTCATCATTACTAAGAGAATATCTTCTTCCAACACCGGACAAACCTCCAAATTCTTTGATGTCGTGCACCATATCATCAATTGTTGGAGCTTTATTCCTTTCACTTCTTCTAACATTTTTTACTTCCACATCTGACCCAGTGTCACCTTCTTTCTTATCCTCTTTAATTTTTGGGTCACTCTTTCTCTTCCTGGTGTAAGTTACTCCTACCGGTCTATCTTTCCTTGGTGAAGATACAAGAGTACCTAGATTCTTTTCCTTTGTGTATGTTGATGGTTTAGTTGTTGCAGTGCCCTTTGGTTTTGTTTTTGTCACTTTCTTCTTTTCACTGGTCAGTTCTTCATCTTTTGCAGGTGTGACCCTTGCTTTCTCACTCGCATCGATGGAGGTAGTGGTACCAGATGCTTCACCTCCATATTTCTTGTCAACGGTATCAATCATTTTCATTTCTTTTCTTTTAATGATAGGCACCTGAAGTTCTTGTTTTATTTTAGAACTTACCTCCTCATATGTTCCAAACCTCTTTGCCTTCAAATCTACCGGTTTAGATAGAAGCATATTGATATGAATTTAAACCAGATCTACTGCAGCCTCATACCCAATAGGTGGAACCCAAAAAGTTCTGGGTTCAACTGCTTGGACAATACAACAATCTATATCTACAAGAAAGCAAATGTTGTTCTTATATTTCTACACTATTCCAGTTGGAATTATTTCCCTCTTGTGCATTCTAGTTTGGAATTCTTTGAAATATCCCCACATTGCTTCCCCAAATTTATCTCCCAGATCCCTAATCATTTCACCTATCTGAACCATGATAGGTTTCTCCTGTGACCATACTATATTACTCTTACCAGGAAAATATTTTAGCACATAGAAGAATATACATACCAGTAGAGAGCCATATTTGAAGGATTGCTTCTTATCCTTCTTTATTCTTTCCATGTTCACCATGAACTGACTTTGAATCATCTCACATATATCATAAGTTGCATCTTCTTTGATAATCCTATATCTAGCATGGATGGCACCGCTCGGCTCACTGTTCATCCGGTTTGATTGATATACCCTGTAACCCAACACTACAGAGGCAAATCTTACTTCAGCATCCTCAAAATGAGTGATAGTCATTTCTCTACTATCACACTAGGATTTGGTTAACCGAGTGACTTTAGTTGATGATATCATTCTTAGGGTTAATGCTTCACCAGTTGCACTGAACCCTGTCACTCTTCGAATCATCTCCTTTGTGATCTTGATCGGTACATGATCTTCCAACCACAAAAAATGATCATGAACCGTGCTCAATTCATATCTAACCCAATCACCATGAAACTGATTCAGAAAGTCTACAACATATGCCAAACCCTTGGTCTTCAAATGTAGGAACCTTGATTTCAAATTATCATTTTCACAAAACCCTTTAAACTCACTTTGAATAAACTTGTCTCCAAGTTCTTCAAGCTTGCAATGAATATAGGAGCGAATATCTTCTACCAACAATACACCAAAGGGCACAGATGATAAAGCACCGGTCTTGTTGATTTCACCGGCTTTCATCGGGTGCAGCTTGAACTCGGGTTGGGGTTCCTTAATATCTTTAACCAACACATGAGTTGATAACTGTGCTGCCATAATGACCTTCAATCAATATTTTCTCAGATGCAGTTGAAAACACTTTCCTAGGGAATACCAAACCACTATCGCTCTGCTTGAATTTCTTTTTCACACAAACAAAGCTTAGCAATTTTGAAATCGCCTTGGAACACACAGGAGCTCAAGAAAATTCACAAGTAGTTAGGTAAATGAAAATGCGCTACCATTTCCTTATTTATCCATTGATATTTATCAGTGCTAGGATCCAATGGTTAGATTTGAAGCTCACAACTTAAAGTACGCCGATTTGACTTCACAGGTTATTTATTGGCAATACCGATACTCAAATAAATAACTCACAAGACAAACTTCAATTAAGAAATTTTAGACCAAATTTGTGCATCACAACTATGCAGATAAACACATCTTTACATTTGTTGAGGGGATTCAAAAGTAATCTGACCATATGTGCTCCCCCTAGGCATCTGTATGCCTAGTTAGAAGTGGAACTGTCATCACCGATGGATGTCCTTGTCCTTCTTTTCCTTCATTCTTCTTAATCCATATATTTTTCATTTCATCTCTTATTTCTTCAGTTGTCTTCTTTCCTTTTAGGTCATTTTGCTCTTTTTTTTTGCTAAATCGATTCTTGTTTGCAGACTGGTTGTAGGATCTATGTCTGCATTCTCTAGCTAGGTGGCCAATCTTATGGTAGTTAAAGCATTTCATACCAGTTGTCCTCCATGGTCCTGGATTATGACCATGGAGGACAAAAATAGGTACCCCAAATCAATCCATACAACAGGGTCCAATCAAACAAAGCAAGGCTTGCCATTACTTAAGCAAAAGCGAATACAGAAATTAAAACTTGCATAGGTGATAACCAGTAGAGACAATATTTTCCCATATTGATTTAAACATAAAATTCGATCAAGTTTTCTAAATGATCTAAGTTACACTAATACATTTTGACTAGATTTTCAACTAAGGTTTCCGACGGAGAAGGTATATTGTGGCCAAATTTGGTTTTTTTGAAAAAATGCCCGCATTCATCGTAATTCCGATGGAAATTACCCATTTGGTTTCAACGAAAAAGGCATTAGCAATGAGAATTTTCTTTTTTTCAAAAAAGTGCTCGAGTTCATCGTAATTCCGATGACAGCAGCCATTACAAAATAAAAAAAGAGGCAAGGAATTCATTTGTGAATTGCAATCTTGCGTAGGCATCCGTGGTGACTTCAACCCCCAAGAACATCAAACCCATGTCGAAGGCAATCCCACGAAGGAGGTAGATTCAAATTGCCCTAGTTTTTAATTTCATGTTGCAAAAAATATACATGTGGTGGTTAATTGTCCTAGTTTAATCTCATAAAACCATAGAACTGTGATTGAGGAGTAAGCGTTCAATTTTGTATCAACAATCCCTTCCTCCCGTATATGCGTGTGTTGATTGTTCACATGAGATCACATCTCTTTGCAACATCATATCAAACAATTCACAAGCCTTGTCCATGTTTCCACATTTTGCATTCATGTCAAGCAGGGCATTTGCAAGTACAACACCTAACAAAATTCCTCTATCCGTTATGCTTTGATGGATGTCCATACCCTATTCCAAAGCTCCCATTTTTGCACAGGCGGGGAGGATGCTAGAAAAGGTTGTGGAATTTGGCTTTATGCCTTCCAATTCCATTTGCTTGAAAGTGTCTAAAGCCTTTTCAACAAATCTATTTTGTGCATATCTAGCAATCGTTGCAGTCCACGAGACAACATTTCTTTCAGGCATTCTATCAAATAGTTCACATGCCTTGTCTATGCTTCCACATTTTGCATACATGTCTACCAAGGCAGTTACAACTACAACATCTAACAAAATTTCTCTATCCTTTATGCTTCGATGAATGTCCATACCCTATTCCAAATCTCCCATTTTGGCATAGGCAGGGAGGATAGTAGCAATGGTCGTGGAATTTGGCTTTACACCTGCCGATTGCATTTGCCTGAAAGTTTCTAAAGCCTTATCAACAAATCCATTTTATGTAGTTGCAACTACATCTGACAAAATTCCTCTATCTTTTATGCTTTGATGGATGTCCATACCCTATTCCAAAGCTCCCATTTTGGCATAGGCTGGGAGTAGGCTGGCAAACGTAACTAAAGAAATGCAATGATCAGCTCCAAAGACATCAAACCACTACTAACAAAACCAAGAGTCTAAAATATGATAGGGAATAGTGTGAGCTATCCTGAAATAAAATATTTTATTTTCAATTTCAACTAAAACATAATTACTCAACCATTTAATGTTATTAATAAGTGTTTAATTTATGAAAGAGATAAATGGTTGGCCACAAGTACATGAGTTACTAAATGCACACAAATAAGTGAATTTGATATTCAAAACTATCTACAATGAATTCAATTCTTGTCCATTAGTCATTTATGTTTGCAATAAGCATCTTTCTTTGTTTTTCTTAATCTTTATTCATAGTTATGTGCATATTTCACATTCTATAATTAGGATATCAATTGCTATGGTTGAACACTAGCATGATGTTTGTGTTGTGGTATAGATGCGTGGAAACATAATTATGGGATTGTTATAATATAGAGATCATAAATCTAGATATCGCATATTAGTTCTAGCTCTTCTTGGATTGAGTCTAAAGTTGACATACAGTCATAAAGCCATTATTAGCATATCTATCCATTTCTAGTAAAGACAATTGAGAAAGTCATTTCGATATTGAGAGTTTCTTATATGTTTACCTATTGATCATTATTAAGCCATAATATTTAGGTCTATTTATCTCTCTTGCAAAACCTCTGTAAGTGTCCTAGATTGTCCCTACTACTCACTCTTCAATTCAGAAAAATGAAGTTCTAAAGATTTGTTGCAGAAGATGGTGTTGAACGTATCAACAAGGCTAGCATGGAAGACTTGTTCAAGCGTCCACTTGTACAACTTACAACAAATGATTTGTTGATAGAAGAAATTCTTGAAATAGGGATACAATTGAAAGACAAGTAAGTACATACAAACCTCCTCAGTTGAAAGTAAAATCTGTGTATAAAAAGAGTACATTGAATCCAATCCATAAACACAATAGAGATACCGATGGAGACTTAATTGGATGTAGCATGTCGCACCAAAGTTGTTAGAGTATGCTAAGCTAGTACATAATATTTCGTAAAGCCACATTAGTATTTTACCCAAATCATTATCTACCAAAACTAACTATAGTAATCCTTTTGAGGATTAATTTCATGGTGCTAGATCTTCATTTAGTTCCACTTCTTGTTGGAGAAAAGAACAATTATTTCTTGAGGTAGATGAATATCCCATCAACAAAGGACAAGACCCTTTCTAGAATATAACAAATTCTACTCCAACAAAAGATCATGGAGGTTTCACTAGAGATGTTGAATAAGAGATAGACTTCTACTGTTGCCTTAAAAGCATTGGCATGTTCTTCATTTATTGATGTAAACTATCTATGACGCCACCACAACCAACAAAGCTGTAAAAATTTGTTTGCAATGCATGGATTTTTAGGATTGTCCTTTGAGAAAATGGAATTAAAGTATGGAAGCAGGATCTACCAGCTCCTAAGGGAAAGACCATGTCAGACAATAATTTCTATTTTCTTGCCTGTGAAGAAAGACCATGTCAGACAATATCAACAAACAACAAAATAAGGAGACAATTGCTAGATTGTGGTCTAACTTGAAAAGAAAAGGTGATGGAAAATGTTATTGTCCGTGCAAAATTTGTAAGGGGTTAAAGACTAGAAGACTTCTAATCAAAACAACGAAGAAACATTGTAGGCTGTATGGTCACATTGAAGGTGGACATGATTATCATCCATTGGTAAGTTTTTTATTATATCATTTTGACAATTTATATACATAATAAATCACGTGATGATGAGATCATGATCACGGTTTATTTATGTATATCAATTTTATATAGGTCAAGCACCCAGGAGCACATGGTATGGATCAACACAACCTTGAGAATATGGTTTTTGAAGTGGACGAACATGGAGGTGTGAATATCGAAGCTGAAGATAATGATCCCATGGAAGATGATGATCATGAGCCAGAAAACACAATTGAAGATGATGGTATAAATACATTGATCCATGACTCATTTAGTACTCGTGCAGCTGACCATGATGATGAAGATGACCTTGATGTTGTTCATGATGTCCCTCTACTTGAGAAGGCATCTGAGGCCCTTTATGAAGGCTCGCAGGCAACTATTCTCTCCGCTGTATTGTTGTTGGTGAACTTGAAGGTTATGAATGGTTTATCCAACATAACAATGTCACATATGTTAAGGCATGTCATATATGTCATAATAAACTGTGAATCATGTTGTACCATTAATACTCTTTTTTATAACAAATTATATTTTGTTGTTGTAGATTGATAGGTGTGTTTTTGTTACCACCATCAAATATTCTACCTTGCTCATACCGAGAATTATCTGCCATTATGAAAGATATTGGAATGGAGTATCAAGCAATAGATGCTTGTCCCAATGATCATATTATATATCACAAACAACATGAATTTTGAACTGAATGCCCTGAATGTCATATCAGTAGATATCGAATAGATCAAATAACAAAAAGGGTTCCTCACAAGGTTCTTTGCTATATTCCCATTATTCCACATATGCAACGATTATCAAGTGCACTAGCTTGGCACAATTTATGGATTACCATGCATGCAATAGAAGTTGAGATGACATTATCCGAATGCCTGCGGATGGTTCAACATTTATGGACATAGAGGAAAAGTGGCCACACTTTAAAGAAGAATCTCGTAATCTCAAGCATTCATTGGCAGTGGACGGTGTCAATCCATTTGGAGAGATGAGATCTGTTTACTCAGTGTGGCCTATTTTTGTTATCAACATTAACATTCCTCCATGGATGTCAATAAAGAGGGAGCACATAATGTTGGCAATGATTGTTCTAGGTATTTTATCATTTAAATATAGTCATCTAAATTTAATTATAAATATTGCTGTAAAATGGTCATAATAATTATGTAATGTTTTTGTTCATTCGATTAGGTAAGTACCAAGTTAAAGATATGAATGTATATATCGAGCCTCTTATCGATGAGTTGCTGGAGTTATGGAATGGTGTCACTATGTACGACGTCTCTAGACCAATAAGACAAAGACAATTTCAATTCCATGCGATGCTTCTATGGACAATACACGATGCCCCGAGGCTAACACATTTTTGTGGTATGTTATAGTGTTTAAGTTGTGCATGAACATTATAATTCAAAAAATTATCATATTTAATCCAATTATACATTATATTTTAGGTCTTCAAACAAAGGGAAAATTTTCATGTCATGTTTGTGGTCCAAAGATGAAATCTCATCATTCAAAAAGTTTAGGAAAGTAGGTGTTTGATGAGTATAGGCACTTTCTCCACAAAAATCATAAGTATCAAAATACTGAAAAACATATTTTCAATGGGAAAGAAGAGAATACATCAAAGCCACGAAGAATGACACCTCACCAGTGGAATTTGGAATATAATAGAATTAATCGTCAAGGTAATGCCATTCCATCTATTGGTTTGTCATAAAACATCTTTTCTATTTTGTTTTGTTTACTGATGATGTGATTGATGATCATGAAGGTTGTGAAGGCATAAATGACCACCTTCCTAATGAATAAAAAGTTATCCCCCTACAATTTAGTAGGTTGCCCTACTATGAGCAATTACAAATTGTTCATTTGTTTGATAGTATGCATATTGGAAAGAATATAACAGAGACATTATGGAAAATATTGGATGGAAGGCATGACAAAGAAAAAATTGTCAAAATATGTAGTGACATTCAGGATTCCAATCATGCAATGATAAATGTCATTCAATCAAATAGCCATGGAGACCAGATTAATATAAGTGAGCTTCCTTGGTTATTAATGGACCAGCAAAGCAATGCTATAAAAGAAGTCATACGAAAAATGCGATTTCCCATAGGATTTGCTGCGAACATAAATAATCTCATATTAAAGAAAAGTGAATTTGGGCCAGGGATGAAAATGCATGATTGGCATACCTTCATTAAGGTAATTCATGTTCTTGTGTTTTTAGTATGTATTTAAGTACTGCGCGTACGTGTACTTTTCATTATGTTACAAAAAAATGAAAAGATAATTTTATAATTGTTGCAGTACATTCTACCTCTATCTCTCCCAGATGACTTCGACAATAATGTCAAGCAAGTCATTTATGATCTTGGAAAATACATGAGGTAAGTAGTGATATTTGTTTAGTTCCTTGTATAGATATTATATTTGCGATTTGTTTTACTTCTTATGTAATATATTTTTTTGCATCTTGAATACCTTGTAGGTGGCTGTCATATAAAGAAATCCATAAAGACGATATAAAATATTGGAAGAGAAAAGTTCCTCATTTAATGTGTGAAATGCAAAAGTGTCTACCTCCAGCTTTTTTCAATGCACAAGAACACTACCTCATACACCAAGTTGAGGAGATTGAATTGTGTGGACCTGTACACACTAGGTCAATGTGGATGGTTGAGAGGCACTTGAAATTTTTGAAGGCTTTGGTTCGACAAAGAGCACATCTTGAGGGTTCTATGGTGGAGGGATATATGGTATACCAGACTATGGTGTACATTTCTGAATATCTTCCTAAGTTTGCAGCAAAGATCCACGTGGATTGCATTTGGGATCCCAACACCATTAACAAATTTGAAAGGGAGTACTTGACGGGGAAAGGTAGATTGAGGAAAGTGAGAGGTAATTATAAGATGTTATTGTAGTTAATTAATTCTTAATCTTCAAAATAAATCGATTGTAAGACATCTATTTATTTTTTGTACAGTTGATCGAGAGTGGGATGCACTACATTTGTATATTGCAAACAATCTTGATTGGATGACCGTATGGATTGAACGTTATCAACATTCTAGATGCACGTTAACATGGGAAGGTGTGGCTTCATTGGTTAAAGAAGCACATCGTAATGGAGATTCCAATGTTACACAAAGGGAAATTGATTTAGCATATGGTTTAAGAGATAAAGAGGTACGTATAAATTTATTAATCACCCATATGTTTATCAACTCACAATGCAATAAATTTTACATGTTTGACATATTGCAGGTCAAACACCACAACGCTATGTGCTGTAATGGTCATAAATTTCGCATTAAAAAGTTGGATGACACGAAGAAAACTTGTGATTCTGGCATCACTATATTCTTTGAGGTGACAAATATTTAATCGATAAATGACATTCATCCTCAATAGTCTCAAAATCGATACTATGGCATTTTGGATGATATACTTGAGTGTGACTTTAATTCCTTCAAATTAGTTTTTTTCGTCGTCAAATGGTATAGGCTACGATTGAATAAAAATGATCCTGATAGAATTGTTATTGAACATGATAATGGTTTTATAATGCTAAATACAAGGTCATTTGAACCGGTTGGGGATGAGCCCTATGTTCTTCCAAGCCAATGTGAGCAAGTATTTTACTCAAAGGTTCCACATAAATCGGGTTGGTCATTTGTTGTTAGACATGATCCAAGAGGAAGGTCGATAAAGTATAATGTGATGGAAGAAGAAGATACCGAAGAAGTAGAAGATGAAGTGGATGATGATCACGATTGACAATTTCACAATGACGATGAAGAAGAACAAGAAGAAGAACAAGAAGAAGAAGAAGAAGATGATGATGATGATGATGATGATGATGATGATGATGATGATGATGATGGTGATGGTGATGATGGTGATGATGATGGCGAAGATGTTGATGATGATGATGATGATGATGATGATGACGATGATGATGACGATGATGATGATGACGATGATGATGATGACGATGATGATGATGATGATGATGATGGCGATAATGACCTTGATGTTCATGATGATGAAGAATGAAATGTATGAGGAATGCAATTAGTATATTATCTATTTAATATTGACTTCTTGATAGAATTTTTTTTACATAATTAATTCATTCTATTTTGAATTCTAATGCCATTAAATAATTAATTCATGATGCACCTTTTAATATGGAGATGGAGATAGTGAGTGTGACTATTTATGTGACAATTTTTAAACTGTGTTCATTTATGGAAATTGGTTTGTTTATTGGCTATGTGACTATTTATGTGACCATTTAGTTGAGGATCCTGCATAGTGTACATAAAGTAAAGGTAAGGAATTAAAAAATTTACAATGATTTTGATGACAACATCTTTTTAATATTTAATACTCTTTTTGTCTACAAAGTTCATGTTGTTCATGTTGTGTATGATGTAATTTCGCTAACATCTTTTACATTTTTTCTTTGTCATAGGCTGACATGGATCCATCACATATCACAGACAGAGATGTACCTTGCAACACTTCTACCAAGAAGGTAAACCTCATTGTAATTGTACAAATTAGGTAGAAGCAAACTGTTACATTATTATGTTCTTTTTTTTAGTGATTTATACTAATTTTGTAATTGTTAATGATATTCTTGACACAGACGGATGTTCGGGGAAAGGGAAAGGGAGTTGCAGTACCTAAGCACCTTTCTGTGGATGTGGAATCATTAGGGTTAAGCAATGATGACCCTGAAGATCCCACAGACCTTGTGAAATTCTTTAAAATGCCTCTTATAAAAATTAGAAAAGAGATTGTTGCTTTGGCAGCCATGCATCCTACCACTGATGAGATACGACAGAGGGTGGAATTATTGTATAAGACAGTAGAAAACTTGCAAGTAAGTAGTAATGAAAGCTTTAATTATAACAAAAGTTCAATAATGGTTTATATTTTATTCTCTTTTTATGTCATTAACTAAAATATGTACGTATTGTTTTTACAACAATTTATCTGCCCTCATGAAAGTCGTTCCTATGATCAGGGTGTTGCAGAATCAGGTGATGATGATTTTCTTGTATTATCACTTGCTTGGATTATCACTCTGAGTACCCAAAACACATCATACTTGATACTGTCAATTTTCAAAATAAAGGTTCATCCTTGTTTACAATTCTTGCACTTTTCATATATTTAATGTTTGATATATTTAATGTATTATTCTTTAGGTGCTATTAATGTTACTATGCAAATGTCGATGCCACCTCATCAGAGGTCACCCTCACCTATATTGCCGACTGCAATGTCGGCAACACATAGCATGCAGACATCCTCTAGTGCATGTCATATTGGCCCGCCCACTCTTGGTAGATCCCTCTTTTTCTCTATCTTCTGTCATGTGTTTATTTCCCTTCAAGCGTTCTTTCTTGAATTCTAATGCCATTTCATAGTCGATTCATTTTTTGCAGGAGGAGATGCACATGAGGATGTGCCATAGGCGACTACTGTTGATAACATAGCATCATTTCTTGGATCTTCTCGTATTGCTAGTACAGGAACATTGTAGGCCACATTTGTGGTGAGTGACGAATAAATGATTCCCTTAAAGATACAAAAGGTTCCAGGTACTTTAAAATTATTATTATATATACTCTAATTGTAATTTACTTTATGATCACTCGTTTTGGACTAATGATCCCATGATTTTTTTGCAAGCAATGATATTTTCTATAAACATCTTAGTGACATTGCATTGCAGATATTTGGGCCCACCATATGTAAAAGGTGGTACATCATAGGTGAACTAACCCTTATCCACTTTTGATTTCATATCATTGCTAGAATACTTTTCCTTTGATCCATTTCTTGAAGTGTAATAAATGTAGCTTCAGTTCATTTCTGAATCTAACAGGTTTGTTTTTGCTTTAAAAGGTGGAATGACCAAGAAAAAAGGTTAAAAGATGAATTGACAAACCAAATGGTTGAGTGGTTTAGAAATGACACCTTTGATAAAACCAAGCTCCTTGAAAAAGCTGGCACATATCTAAAGTATGTGAGGGACCAATACAGGACCCATTTGGAGAGGAACCTAAAGTATGAGCATCCCCCCATGATTCCAGAGAGGGAGTGGAAGGACCTAATTTTGGATGCCAAGTAGAGATTTGAAAGGAAAAAAGGAAATACACTAGTAGACGCCAGAAGAAGGTACAGGATACTATTAAGAATGTAATTATGTACTAATTAATTACTCTTTATATTTATATAATCTAACATATTTCAAACTTTTTATAGACTGAGTGACACGTCAAAGGCAACCAAGGCAAGGCAAGAAAAGCACGGGCAACACAAACTCGGCTCTGGTGGTTACGTGAAACTTGTTGCATGAATTGTAAGTATCTTATGTAAACTCCCATATTGTCTCAAAATATTAATAAATTGCAAACGTTTTTTTTTATCAAACAATGCAAGAAAAAATCACGGTACCAAGCAAAAATGTAGGGCTCTGAATTCAATAGAGTGCCCACAGAAGATGATAAGAGAATTGCCTACCGGAAAGGCTATTCAACCGTGGCTAATCGGCTACAAGAATTGAGTGGGCATACACAACATTCGAGTGCATCCACCACATAGGTAAATATGCTAAATGGAAATTGTTTCAAATTGAATACTTTACCAATAATCTAATTGATGTTGAGTTCCAACATAAAGTGACTATATTTGTTTTAAATAAGCAAGCAATGATAACAATATGCATGTCATTGGAATGCAACCTGCTAATTGTGAAACACCACCCGCACATGAAGGTCCGGATGTGCATCCTAGTAGTGGAGGTATTCATTTGCTATTCAAATTTATTTATTTATCTATTAATACAATTAAACATCTTAATTTGTAATTAGAGTAGTAATTAATGTAACCTTTCTTGTTAATATTTTAGAGCATGTAGTCGGTGGTGAGCAAGTGGAGCATGATCTGGGTACACAACCTCAAGAACGTGATGTTCCCCACTCAGGTAAAGAGGACCACTGTTATTTCTTTAAAAAAATATAATTGCAATTGGTGTTCAGCATGTTGAGGTTGAGGCTACACAAAATGATGTGGCCCCATCAGGTAAAGAGAACAACAATTATGTTCTCTAAATTAATGAAATACTTGTAACAATAATAATTTTTTTTTTTTGAATTTAACCCATTTCTTTGTTATTGCAGAGGACCCCCCTTCGCTTCAGTGTCCTCATCCTCAGTATAGGACTAGGCATACATTGAGATCACGAGCAGTTGGCGGAACATCTGCAAAGGGGGGAAATGATGAAGACATCGATGTTCCACTTAGTCTTTTCATAGCTTCAAAGAAAAAAGAAAGAAAGAAATGATTGTAATCTAACTTATTTGATAATGACTGATTTTTATGTGTTAGTGAATGTAATTATGTGCTAATTAATGGTTATGGATGATATGTGTTAATTAATATTGATGAACGTTGTGTGTTAATTAATGTTAATTAATGTTAATCAATGTTATGTGTTAATGAACATTATGTGATATTAATGAATGAATGCTATATTTTATTAATGATAGAAAGAATTAATGAATGAATGTTATAAGATGTTAACGGGGAATTTAGAGTGATGTTAGGGTGGGGAGGGGCCAAATGAGCTTCCACCTTCATGTGGTTGGCCCTATTAAGTAGAGAATATTAAACTATTCTCAAAACCAAGCAAAGCTCAACAAGGTAACACACTTTTCAATATTTCATTATGTTGCACAGTTAATCTTATTGAATAATGTATATTGAATCTTAATTGCAGGGTCCAACAGAGCCAACACGAACAACAACACCACGAGTTGCTAGGTATAATGAACTCCCATATTGTCTTGTCTGTACACGAACAATATGAGTTGCTTCTAGTGTTGATATCCAAGGTGGGACTGCAAAAGTTTTGAATATGCCTCATCCTTGTAAGTTTTTTTATTACAACTCCTAATGCTTGAGACTAAACTTTTTGTTCTTGATGTTTTTCACTAGTTGTCATAACCTCTAACTTTGATGCTTGTGCCTTAATAGAACTAGATAATTCTTGTATGCATACTTGGTCAAGGACTGCATTATGATGCTATAGGGATACAAACTAAGATTATTTATTGTATTGAGTTGCACATTTGACATGAGTTTCCCTATGACTGCTATGCCTCTTGAGGTAATAAGGTGTTGTTCTTGTCAAGTTTTTACAATGATGCAACAATAACGTGTTATTTGTTGTTAAGGTTTGAAAAGACCTTTTAGAAACTTATACCCTACTCTTTTTCACTTAGTAGACTTGATTACTGTCATTTTATTTGGTACTAGGTATGACTGCCTACTGGCTTTACTGTAGACTACAATCTCTCTAGACTGTATTTTCTGAGTGTTGTTGTTCTATACTTGACCATCTATTAGGAAAACATAGCTTGAAATGTCCAAAACAATTAATGAATGTGTTGGGTCTCAAATCAACAGATTGGATAGGTTCTAAGGAAATGCCAACTCCTATGATCAAACCCTCCAATTGACTTGGCCAACTTATAGAGTGAACCTACTTGGTTACTAACTCTCACACTTTAGGCTCTGCAGGACCTAGCCAGGTTTCATGTCGAAGAGACTTTCGACTTCGGTGACTTCTTTTGTCCTCCCATCGAAACTTATATCCTTATCGATATCATTCATCGATGTAGTTTTCTTCTATTTTATCGATATCACTTTTTCGATGAGAATGCTTCTTTCAGTGAATCTTCTTTATCTTGCATTGATCATATTGTTTCTTCGAAAGTCTTTTCTCATCGGTGGGGGCCACCTCTTCTTTCTTCGATACCTTTTGTTGGTGGGACCTGTTGTTCTCAAATTTTGATTTCCCCTAAAATCTCTTATAATAAAATAGTAAACTCTGTCTGTAGAAGAGAGATCAAAGAGAAGGAAACTTTAGAACAACATATGACAAGGTTTTACAACCTTCTACACTTTGAACTTATCCAAAGTTCAGGCGGGTATACCTTAGGTGAATTCTTTCACACTTTTAAACAAAATCCATAGTAACCATTGTCCAAAAACCAGTGGATCTTATCGCCTTGAGACTAACTGAAACAAAGAAATAAGCCTTAATACTCATGTTTCAATGTTGACCTACAAGACATGTAAAAGGACAACTACAATTGATACCAGTGCCTTATCTAGGCCACAAAGTCATCTAAGTTTAAACAATACTCCCACAATCAAATATCTCCACACATCCCATCACCTCGGCTTCTATAAAACCCCACATATGCCTGACATACATAAGAATTTACCCTTATCAAACTAGACTGCATTCATCAAATTCAAAATCTCCCACAAGGAATTTACTGATAGAAATGCTTCATGCATATTTAATTTCCCTCCTGGAAAGAAAAGCTAAGAAATGCCTCTATTTAAGATTGCCTTACAATCCATACTCAAATGAATAACCCTAGATTACTCATATTGAAAACAGTAAATATTTGCAAGTAGACCAGAAGACAACACAAAATTTAGGCTCGAAAGTTGATAGTCTATATATTGATATTAATTTTGAGAAAATATTACAAAATTCAGAGTATTCTCCATAAGACTAGAAAAAAGCTCAGATAAATTTCTGTAGCATTTTCTTACAATTACTTGTGATCATTTTTTTAGGAGTCCTGGCATCCATTTATGATAGTATGGATGCATAAAAGCTTTGGACCCTTCAAAATAAAGTTTGTTACAAACAACTGGTCGTTTTCAAGAAGCGATTATAAGTCCTTTTCAACATCTGTGGCTTCCTCTGCTTGTTGTTATGTTGCAACCTCCTGTAACTGCTCCCAAGCATCTTCTTTCTGTCCCATAGACTTATCTTTCCACTCCTAATACACATCATCACTAGGCCAAGTAAAACTAGCAATCTTCTGTTTCATATCTTCTAGCCGCTTCCAAGTGACTCGTACATGCCCAATCTCTGTTTCTATGAAACCATAATGAGATTTCACTTTTTCAATTTCCTCAATTGTTTGGACAAATAAGGATGTGTCATCAGTACTAATAATCTGATTGATCCTTAGGGACAAATTATGGTCCACCTCCTTTAACCAAGTCTTCTCTTTCTTTAGCTGGACAGGACCAATGAAACCTCCTGGAAACATTTCAAATTTATGATTTGAATATTCTTTCCTATAAAGTTGGGCTTTTCTTTTTATACCTGCTCCTTCCACTGAAAGAATATTCATTTCTTTTATAAACTCACATGTGGACCTTAGATTGTCATTCTCTTCTACATCTTCATGGGAAGAACACATGAGCTCTAACTCTTTACCTCTAGGCACCCACTTATTCAGGATTGGTTCCAAAGTGGCTTCTTCTTCTTCTTTGAATTTGATCAAAATCACAATAATCCTCTTCATATTTATGTATACATTGAAGGTTTTGACTGAGTCAGCAAACTTCAAGATGGTGGCTTTCACCTTCTCCTCATATTTGTTTGCATACAATGTCTAAACTTGTTTCAATTTTTTCAACTCATGTTGGACATTTTCAGGTAATTGGGAACTAGAAGGCATAGGAGAAGGGGGATATTCAATGATGGGACTAGTAGGAGGGGGTCTTGTTGGAGAGGAGGCTATCATGAGTGTAGAAGATTCACCGGGATGATATTGACGTTCCAATTGACTCTGGAGTTTAGCAATTACGTTGTCTCTGTTGGCTATTCCTTCTTTAGCATCATTGTAATCTTTTAAACTAGTCTCCAACTTCAATTGGAGATTAGCATTTTCTTGTGCCTCTTTCTCTGCCACCACAACACTAAATTTTGCAGTCTCTAGGATTGTGCTTGCAGCTTCCACTACCCCTGTGTCTTGGACTCTTTTAACTATCATGCCTCCTAAGAGGCTAGAATCCGATGCATCCTTCCTTCTTTTGTTTTCATCCTTCTTTAAAGACCACATGACAAGAGCAACATTATCCTTGCTGAATGTCACTCCTTCCATAGGCTTTGTTTCTTTCCTCACTGCATCAAGCACTAAGGCATCAACTATATCCCATTCAGGGAGAATCAACACACTAGCCTTTGCTACCATTTCTCTTCCTTTCTCAGGGGTGATTGCTTTGAACTCCTCCATCATTTCTTTCTTAACCTCTTCTTCTACCTGAGTTGTATTTTTAAGAGGTTGTTCACTTTTCCTCTGTTCACATCTAGTCTTGAATTGATCAATATTTTGCTTCCATAGAAACTGTATAAAAGCTCCTGATGTGACAAAATTACTGTCAACTAGGAATTCTTCACTAGCTTGCTTAACAGTAAGGTCCATTTCTTGGCCCTTTAACTCACCATCAGTCAAATCCATTTCAGCATTAGGTGGCTCTTTGGGCATCCCCTCTTGGGTCTCCTCATAGGTATAGGCAATCTCACTGAGACTCCCTAACTGCAACAATTGTTCAGCCACAACTTGTTCATCTCCAATGTGGATAGGAGACTCAGATGGAGAATATTGAGGCTCATCAATTTCAATTTCCTTTTCCACTCTCTTCTTCTTAGGGGAATCCTGGATGTCAATGACATCTTCAATTTTCCTCCTCCCTTTTGAAGTGGAAGGCTCACCTATCACTGGCATTATCACAGTGTACTTTGACCCTTTGTGCATTACATAGTCACCAGCTCGGATATCTCTAGCAAAGGCAGGCTTAGCCAATACCATCTCATTTTGCATTATGGCCTCCCTCTTTTTTTTTAATGTCTGCATGAGATCTTCAAAATAAAGAATCAGGAATTTTATTTTCTCCTCAAATGGATTGAAGCTAGAAAGGAGGTCATAGCTAGTGTCAAATTGATGGATAAAATCAAGGGCTTTCTTATATGCCACCCACTTCTCCTTCCTCATTTCTTGCTCATCTAAGCTAAATTCATTTCTAATCAGATCTTCTAGGAACTGAAATTGATGTGGCCTACCTCTGCACACTGCTCTTTTTCTGAACATGCCATTGAAAAAATCCTCGAGGTCTGCACATCTTGACACTGCAGTAGATAGCCTATATGGCTTAAAGAATTCTTCAAAAAATCTCCATCCACCCTTAGTGATCACAAAATGGTGAGCCATGGCAATAGTTGGGAAAATAGTCCCTTTACCTCTATTGGTTAGCTCTGCTTCTTGTACTCCCCCAATTTGTCTCAGGACTTCTACAATCCCTATCTTCAATGGGACCTGATAGGGTAGTAAAAAGGGGGTGCCTCTAAATCCAAACACTCTAAAAACAGTAGCCATAGGGTACAAATATATGTATCCCCAATTGTAAACAATCTTGATATCCTCTGCAAACTCCTTTGGTTTGAGAAACTCCAAAAGAGCCTTAGGAATTCTAGGGTTTTCTCTGCATAGAAGAATCCTAATTTTAGATGCAAAGCATCTATGAAACTTTAAATAACTTGCATCTTCTCTATCCCAAGATAGAACAGTACTCCACAATTGCACTTGCATCTCCTCTTTATCCTTGACCTTAATCAAGTCCATCTCCTTTCCAAAATAATCAACCCCTTTGAACAAAAATATATGCATTAACATGGAGTACCATCCAAATGGCCTATCCACCTTACCATTTTTGATTCCTACTAGCCCTTTATGAATTGCATCAGCAAGGTATGAGGCATAATCAAATGTTATTGCTAGGGAGGGGTTTAGAATTTGTGCAATCATTAACATATAATGGGTTGGCATATTCTTTTCAGCATCCTCTCCAAAAATCCGGCATAATGCCAAATACATACCCTTAGCTCTCAGAGTGAATAGGTTGAGAGAGAATGGTTCCATTGTGCTGGGGCCTACAACTGTTAACCCCCCTATCTTTACAAAGAATTCTTTCAATGGGCCACTTCTAAGATGATCCCTTTATGTGTTGTAAACCTGGGCTAACAACTCAAAGTCAATAGGTTCTAACAAATTGGAGGACTCATTGAGTTTAAACACTTTCCTGAATTCATCTTCATTTATCTCAATCAAGACTGATCCCTTTATGTTCCTAATGCATCTTGCCATAGAGTCATAATTTTGTGCAATCAGGGCTAACAGATCTACATCCATAAAAACACCTGGGACCACAAGCTTTCCTACATCTTGCTCCCATATGCCATTCAAAGAAGCTGGGGAATTCCTCTGCCCAAAACTAACTTTGAAGAGTCCTAAGCCTGACAATCCTATTTCAGGGTCCCTCAACCAATTACCCTTATCATAAAGGCCATCTCCAATTTTTAGACAAGGGTTCTTAGGTACTAGCTCTTTGGCCTTAGCCCCAACATTGGTGGACATGGTTAATTTCTCTAAAAAATCATCACAAATATTTTGGTCCTGGTAATTCACCTTCCCTATCAATTCTCTTCTGGGTGCCATTCTGGTCAAACAATTATACCACTAGCAACTAGCACAGACCTCTAATGAAGTAATTCACACAGCAGTATTTGAGAACAAACCAAGAGTTATCAAGAAAATCACAAGAAACCTGATTATTCGCCTAAAGAAAATCGCTCTGCAACAATTCGCCCTACAACAAACTTCGATGAAACAATACTTAGCAATCAAGTTGATGCAGACTCAAAAAGAACAAGTTGGCATTTAAGTTTTAGAAATTAACTCTGCATGCTTCGGCTTTCTTTTCAGAATTGAATTTGCTAAATCGAATTCAAAACTGGCTCCAATGGGTCATAATTCCTCTAAGTCTTTCCTCTGTTTTGCTCTTTCACTATTTCGCAGAACATAAAACCCGTGCTCTTTTCTTTCTCGAAACAATGTCAGCCATTGGATCATGAGAACTTGCATCGCCTTTATCTCCGTTTGATCTCTTTGCTTTAGTGTCGGGCCCTACCTCCTTTTCCCCACTTCGTGGACTTTAATAGTCGTTCACTTTTCCTTCGCGAGGCCACACCAAGCGTTAGATCAAACTCAAATCACCCGGCCTTTAACTCCAATCAAGACTGTCAATCCTTTTAATTAACCGCGCCTCATCTTGACGGCTAATGGTTTTTGCCATTTCGTTGAGGTTAAGCTGCGGGCATCTTAGAGCCATGAAACAACGAGAAGAATTGGATCAATCTTGAGATGAATGCCTTTTAAGTGGGCCCTTTACCCAGGAATTACTTACCCCACTTGTTCTTCGGTTAATAAATGCCACATGGTAGTCGACCATTAGCCCTGGAAACTCCTTTTGTTTCCACCCTTAATCTGCCACATGTTCCCTTTTACTATTCCCACATAACTGCTGGCTACACCTTAGGTGGGCCCTCAACCACTTTTAGAGCCACGTGGCATTCGACACATCGCTATCGAGCTCTACAAAAAGTGGCAGCTGTTATGCCACGTCACACCTCTGTGTGAATTCCACCTGTCTTTCGCGACTTCGCAAACATTATACTTCATTTGGCTTGCGGCCGTGAATCAACACGAGCCATTGATCATTTTCCAACTCGATCATTCTTTAACCAAAGAAGACCACTTATCTCTGGGACCCACCAAACCCTTTCGCCACTTCACAAAGGGTAAAACACGTTCAGCTTGATCTCTCGAAACCATGCTGTCCATCCGATCAGATGAAACTTTATTGGTGTTTAGCTTTGGTCCAAACCTATATGTCGGGTCCACCTTCGCCTTTCGGTACTTCGCAAAAACTAAGTTTCGAGCACTTTTTGGTCGCGAATCAACGCGGGCCATCAGATCAACAGAAAATCGCATGATACTTATAAGGCCCGACGGACATTAGAAAAGGCAGATTAAAAGTAAACAAGAATAAAATATTTAAAGGGACTGCCTAGGTAAATGACAAGGGGAGAACACTTTTATGATAAATGGACCCATCACTTAAGTGAATAAAATAACGCCAAATTAGAAACCAAAAAATCTTTTCTCAGGTATTGAAGTGACTTAAAACCTAAACCCTGAACCCCTTAGGATTTAAAACAAATAGAAAGAACACAGGCATACCAGACACAAAATTTTCAAAAAACCTAGCCATTTATGGACTAAGAACATCCATTTTTAAAACAGTGATAACAGGACCATCCCTTTCGGTGAGTCCTTTTGCACCGATAATGTTATATCCTTGAAGACCTTTTCTTGTCGATGAGAACCATCTCCAGTTTCCTCAATATCTTTTATCGATGGAGTTACTGTCTTTGATGAGTCCTTTCTGAAGTTCATCAGTGTTTGCTTTCTTCGATGCCCTTTTTATATCGATGAGATATCGCTAGGTCTCATCGATACTGTTCGAATCTTAGATACTTCAATAGAATGCTTTTAGACTTGTTCTATAACTTATGGGTTATTATGGTATCAATGAAAATGATGATTTCTTCCTAAGAGAGATGGCTTCTATCGATGAAACCATGTGTATCAGAGACATGCCTTTTAGTCTCATTGAAATCTTTTTGTTGTCCACCGAGTTTCATGTCGAAGAGACTTTGGACTTCGTTGACTTCTTTTGTCCTCCCATAGAAACTCATATCCTTATCGATATCATTCATCGATGTACTTTTCTTTTGTTTTATTGATATCACTTTTTCGATGAGAATGCTTCTTTCGATGAATCTTCTTTATCTTGCATTGATGATATTGTCGAAAGCCTTTTCTCATCGGTGGGGGCCACCTCTGCTTTCTTCGATACCTTTTGTTGGTGGGACATTCCCTTTCGATGAGTCTTTTTGCACTGATAGTGTTATATCCTCGAAGACCTTTTCTTGTTGATGAGAACCATCTCCACTTTCCTCGATATCTTTTATCGATGGAGTTACTACCTTTGATGAGTCCTTTCTAAAGTTCATCGGCGTTTTCTTTCTTTGATGCCCCTTTTATATTGATGAGACATCACTAGGTCTCATCGATGCTATTTGAATCTTAGATACTTCGATAGAATGCTTTTAGCCAATAAAGAAGTCCTTATCACTGGGTCCTGCCAAACCTTTTCGCTACTAAATGATAGGTAACTTTTGGGCATGTTGAGTTCACGAATCCACGCGGACCATCTGATTGACTGAGAGTTGCGCGACAATTACAAGGTTCGATGGTCATTAGAAAAGGCAATTTAAAGGTGAATAAAAATTAAAACATTTAAAAGGACCGCCTAGGTAAAAAACAATAGGGGGAACACTTTGCATGACAAAAGGACCCATTACCTAAGTGAATAAAGTAACATGGAAATAGAATTATACGGGTTTTTTCTCAAACATTTTGAAAGTGATTAAACCTAAACCCTAAACCCTCTTTAGGACCCAAAGCAATAGAAGTCACAAGGCCATACCGGACCCAAGAATTTCATAGACTTAGCCAATTATGGAAAAGAATACCCATTTTTTAAACAGTGATAACAGTAACCTCTGAACCTTTATCTCTTCCCTCAAAAATGAAACTTGCCATTTGAATTCCTTTCTCATATTGATTAGCTTAATAATATTTGTTCAATGTTTTATATTGTTAAAAGATTACCTTCCTTTTAGATAAATTAGTTAGATTCTTATTATGTTGAAGAACATTTAGTTAGTTTTCTCCTTCAACTGAAGTAGTTATGTTTTATTTTGAAATGCTCAATTTTTTGTCTTAATATAGATTACAATTTATTTTCTTTAACTATAGAATTAATGGAATATTACATATGGTATTAGAGCAACCAAGTTCGACATTGAACCTCAGGCTTTCCACCTATAAACAAAACTATATACATATGCAGGTGCACCATGGTTGAGATAATATGCATGCACACTATATACAAAACTATATTTGCAAGTAAATCTTTTATTCAAATCCACAATATGAAACACAGATTTTTACTGGAAGAACACAAGTAACCTTATCTCCTTTAGATAATATCACCAGCAACTACCTATAGAAAGATGCAGTAATCCACAGCATATACATAGAGGAAAGATGACTGATTATATTATGTATGTTCGCAAAATGGTACAATAGTAACCCTGAGGCTATATTCTACTTCTTCTCTAATGATCCTTATTGTAACAAAAATTCCCTCATTTATATGAGGGTATACATTGTCACCAAGCATCGTGGCTTTTCAGCACATAACTATTAATTAGCACTTTTGTTAACAAACTGGAAGATAAACAAGTTCAACATTCCTATGTGTTCAATGTACTTATCATCTTTATACATTAGAACGTCATTGTTTAGTGTCCTCATGTCGCTTTCTGTCTGGAAATGATTGGATAGAATATTGTTAACACAAAGTGACAAATCTTTGTCCCGATCCAACTCTACTACTGCTCGATTCTTCTCATCACTGAACTCTTGTTTCCACTGTTCCAATGGTACTAACTCACCATTACTATAAAACGAGGGCACCCTAGGGGTATTCCCATCGTCTAGCCTCTGATGCTCTTTCCTTAATTGATTTGCCAATTCATCATGGGACTTCAAGTGAGCCTTGGCTTCAATTTTCTCACCTGGATTCATCAGACTGTTGTCATTCATCAAGCCTTCCAATCGAGACCTGAGCCTTTCATGCTCTTTCATGGCTTTGATTGTTCCAGTGTATGTCTTCCAATAGATTTCTGCAACTTGCATCATACTTTTGAATCTATGGTCAACGACCTCGAGAACTAACTTATCCATCTTTTGCTGTTCCTTTTTTAGTTGTTGAGATGTCTTTTCGGCCCTATTCCTCCAATACATAGCATTTGTCAAGGCATCCATGGCATCTTTGTCAACATCGTATGTCATCCTTGTTTGACTGGTACCTGTATCAATCTGAAGCAATCTTGCTTGCAGCCTCTGTTTTTCTTCATCGGTTTTCTCATATAGGCTTTTGTATGTACAATTTTCTTAGGCCAGAAACTCTATCTGATCTTGGTTTAGTTTAGCGACATCCAAATTTAGTTTGGCAGTTGTTCTAGGGTCAGTCTTTCCAACCCGCTACACCATCAAATGTCCAAAAGCTTCTTCTGTATCAACCAATATAGGTCTTTCATCTTTTGGATAGATAGCCCACTGTAGAAGAACCTTCTGATCTGGATCATATCCTGATCCTCTAAAGAGTTTATCAATCTCTTTTGGCCTCATTTGCCTACTTGAGTCCTATTTCTTGAGGAATCCATCAAACAATAAAGGTAGAGTTCATGTCCCATCCAGAGTATAATAGCACACCAGCTTCCTTCAGCAACTGTTCTCCCTTCTCAGGTGTCATTTCTCTCATCACAAGATCCATCTCCACTTGTAGCTTTTGAAGCTACTGCTCTTCTTCACTATTTCTCATGTTATTCCTAATTTGAGATCCTTTATGTTGATAGAGAAATGCGGTGAACTCCTTGGAAGCAATGAAGCCACTATCAGCAATGAAATCCTCATGCTCCAGGAATCTGATGTCAGCCACTTCTCGGACATTCAGTTGTCTTGTTGCCAAGTCTATTGGTGTATCCTCTGCATAACCAAGGGGGTAATCCTCTCAAGGAGTGAATGGAACAATGCCAAATGTGGAAGAAGGAGACATATGAGCCAAAGGCTCTGTATTCCTAATAGTATCAATGTAATCCCTAAAAACATGAGGCGGGACTCCCTCAAGTATTTCCAATTCATGCTCCACAAGTTTATTGGCCAACTCCAAGGGGTCTTCAATCTTTTGTAGCATGTTCTCATCCATTTTCCTTCTATAAAGCTTCCATTTATAAGCCTGCATTGCTTTCTCAAACTTTATTCGCTTCACTCTAGCCTCTTCTTTGTCAATGTTCTTAATGAGGTCATCCGGTAGGTAAGATTTATGCTCTCCAGCCTTCAGCTTTTGTGATGACCGGGCTATCCTTATGTATCCTTCAAGATCAAAATTGGGCCTTGGATCCCCCATAGCCATGCTATAATAATCCAATTTTGTCTGCAGCAGGCCATAACTCTTTAAACTTTTCACAATAAAATTTGAAAATACTAACAACCTAGGTACAATTGATTGTTTTCCATAGCTTGTCAGATGTTCTGTACTCACTATTGACAGTTGCCTCATAATTTCCAGACAAGCCACTCTGTTAGGGACTGTAAGTGGTAGTAAGTATGGTCTCCCTTCGAACTCGTATACCCTGACTTGTGTGCAGTCTGAAAAACAATGCCAATCTCCTCAATTGTGTTCAATTGAGGGATCTTCAGTGAAATCTTTTGGTCTTAGGAGTCTTTGAACCTCTGGTGCAAGGGCATGATTGCACGGGCATCCCAATAGTCTATATAATGGCTTGACAAAGAACTCCTCAAAATGCCAATATTGATTATTCACATACCTCTGGTTCCATGAAGAAACCCATAGTTGCACTGGTTTTCTCATTCCAGCATTGTCATATGTCCTGACACATAACTCTTCTAGCCATAACCCTTCATCTTGGCCCACATACAATAGCATATGCATAAGTAAGGAATAATGCTTGAAATGAACATTGATGACATCCCCCTTTAACTTTTCTAACCCATGATTCAAAACCTCAACCAAATAAGCAGAAAAATCAAAGAAGTGGGGGTCCTTAGACTGCAATATCCATCAAAGGATGGGCTTTTATCCCTAACACTTGGGCAACATAGTAATAGGTATACTTGAAATATGGATGGAAAGAGTTGACATCATAGGAAACTTTGTCATCCTGACCTAGTGGCACTACCCTGCATTCCTAGGTCTATTTATAGGGAGTCTCCATGTTTTGTAAATGTGCTCTAGGTTAAAATATTCACTTGTTAACTTCTTGAGGTCAATCAATTCTTCAAATCCCCAATCCAACTCGAACACGGTGTCAATAACCTCCTTTGTGATTGCAAGAATTGGCTCACCCATGTAGTTATATATGGTCCTAGTTTTAGGGTCATAATTGTTTTCTAATGCCTTCATGAGCTCCACATTCACGAATACATTAGCCACAACTAACCTTCCTAAGTTCAATCGCCATAAATTGTTGATAGGTTGAGGGGCAACTCTTCTGTCGTACCCATTTATGAATAATTCATACCCTCTCAACTCTGTCCATATGTCTCCAAGATCCTCAAACCGGTCCTCCAGGCCTTCCTCATCAGCTCTAATCTTCTTGGACCTCAAACTGGATGATGGGCACTGGTCAATTAGGTCCTAGGCCAAAGAACACCCTTCCCTTTTTTATCTTTTAGGTTTTTCTTCTGCAACGATAGGTTATTTTCCCTTTCTAGTCTTATTAGTTTTAGATGATGATTCCATTTGAATTTTGAAAAAGAGGTCTATGTGCAAACAACTTACTTGGAATTACTGATCTTTATCTGTGAATTCGCCCAATTCTTGCTTTCAGTTCGTCGCCTGTGAATTCCTTAATGATGTGCCCTTTGATGGTTGATCCACTACTTATGGTGTATTTAATCAGTTAGTAATGGTGCTTTGGACAACAGTCACTCGGGCACACGTTTGAATTTAATGGCGATGTGACCTTCCCTGGGATTTGTTTATGATTTTTGTGGCAATCAATAATCATTTCGATGAGGATATGTCTTTCGATCATTTGTTTCTTTATTCCATCAATCTCTTTGTTTCTATCGACAATACTTTTGTTTCAAATATTACATAGATCAAGTATTTTTTCCCTTCATCGAAATATTGTATTCGGTCAGTATGGCTGTCTCCTCATCAAAACATATCTGATATCCATCGGGTCTTATGTCGAAGAAACCTTGGGCTTCGGTGTCCTCCTTTATTTTTCCATCGAAATACTTCTTTCATCGATATCACTATGCCCCGTTGATGAATGAGTCTATTATCTCATCGAAGCTTTTATTTATTTTCCCTTATCGTTCTTCACCGATAAAGTTACATCAGCAAAACCATGCATATCGAGAACATGCCTTTTAACCTCCTCAAAACCTATATCCTCATCGATATCTTTTATCGATGTAGTTTCGTTTTGTCTGATCGATATTATTCTTTCGTTGAAAACCCTCCTTTTGGTGGGTCCTTTTTATGTTGCACCGATAGTATTATTTCCTCGAGAACTTTTCCCATCGATGAAGACCCTCTCTGCTTTCTTCGATATCTTTTGTCGATGAAGTTTAACCTCCTTGAAACCTATATCCTCATCGATATCTTTTATCAATGTAGCTTCTTTTTGTATGATCGATATTATTCTTTCAATGAAAACGCTCCTTTCGGTGGGTCCTTTTTATGTTGCACTGATAGTATTATTTCCTCGAGAACTTTTCCCGTCGATGAAGACCCTCTCTGCTTTCTTCGATATCTTTTGTCGATGAAGTTATTATCTTCGGTGAGTCCTTTCAGCGTTTCCTTCCTTCGATGGCTCTTTTATATCAATGATAATTTTTTTTTTTTTAATAAAAATGATCATCGTCGAAATTACAATGAATACCAAGCTTTCGACCGACGACTTCTTTGACTGTCGATAGAGTCAATTGGATTGTCGAATTTCCGACGGGCATGGCATCGTCAACCAATCCGATGCTGAGTTTTCGATGGTGGATTTTGTCGACACTCCGATGAAAATTCATCGAAAATCCGACAAACGGCCGTTGGAAATCAGCTCCGAATGTACTAGTGTTAGATTGCAATTATCTGCAGTTATCGACTTCATCTAGGTACAGGTTTTTCTTGGTTTTCTAACTCACTAAGCTTGTTGCATCTAAACATAACATAATTGCATCATTACGAGTTTTTAAACCAAGTTCACATGAATATAATTAAATAAACATTAACCGAATAAATATGCTATTTAATCTCCAAATAAAACATCATGGTCAGACTGGTTCGAAAATGATTTCTTCAAGTTTGTTTTTTCCAGAGCCAAGTTACACTATACAGATCAAGGAAATATATACATATAAGGAACCCAATTATAGATAATCCATTCCCAACTTGACAAATTATTTCCTTACGTACATAAAGAAAAGAAAACCAAAATAAAATATTAATTACTATATATTTATTAATTCGTGATTAATAAAATATATATAATTAATAATGAATAACAAAATAACAAATTAAGTATCTAATTAGAAAAATATGCATTAATAATAAAATAGAATTTGAAAATTAATTAATGTATATTTGCCACTTATACAATTAATTAATTACAAAATAATCATAAATTATTAATTAAATGCCATATTTAAACTTCATTAAAAACTTAATTTAAAATTAACATTTAAATAATATTAAACTATTATATATTTTTTTGATAAAAAAAAATATTAAAGAAAACAATTTAAAAAAAAATAATATAAAGGGGAGAGGGTATCCACGTGGTCCCCCATGTGGCCCCCCCCTTGGTAGCTCAGGCTACCCATGGTAGCGCTGCTACCAAAAGGCAGCAGTCCACTAGCCTTTTGGTAGCAGCACTACCATTGGTAGCGCTACTACCAATAGGTAGCAGCCACTACCTTTGGTAGTGACTACCTCTCGCATGGTGGGGGTTTATTCCCTACCACATGGGTATTATTAAATTTATTTATTATTATTATTATCATTAATATTATTTTTTTAAATTAGTTACTGTAAAAAACAACAAACTCAGAAAACCCAGTCTCAACAAAGACTTAAAAAAAAAATTCTTTCCAGAAAACAATGAGTTTTTCTAAAATTTTGCATTTTACAGAAAACCCAGAACAAGAAAATTTTCTTTCAATCAAACACCATATTGGCAAAATGAGATTGATTTACACATATTTAACACCAAATTTGCCAAATCCCCAAACTAAATTTCAATTTAAAACTTTTTTAAGAGGAGATTCATTGGAGTTTTAAACAAAATTTCCTCAAGAATAGCCAAACCCCAAAATTTGGTTTTAATTTTTGAGAACCAATTTATACAAACAAAAATGACATCTGGAGGTTTGATAAGAGAGCAAGGAGAGTTTGAGTCTCCAATTTCAAGGCAACTCTTCCATTTTCCACACAAATAAGGATTATCTACAAACACAAACAAGTTTCTACAAAAACACCAAAAACAATCTTTTTAAAACAAAGAAACCAATGAAATAAACCAGAGGCCTACCTGGTTCAGCAATCCTGGCAAGATTGAAGGAGAGCCCAATCCTCCAGCTCAAGAAATTCCTTCTCCTCCCAAAACCCCCAAATTTTTCCAAAAAAAATCAACCTCCCATATTTTTCCAAAAAACTAGGTTAAATGGGAGAAGTTTTGACCAAAATTTTTATTTTGGATTTAAAATATTTTTATAAAAATAAATCCCCAAAAATCATTCTTTTAAACTATATCAATAAATTAAACGTGCTTTTCAATTTAAAATTGATTTTCTCATATAACTGAAATTAACCTTTCTATTTCCAAAATACCAACAAGATTAAATTAATTCTATTTTAATTAAATTTAAATCTTTCTTTTCCAACAACATAAACACAATAAATTTAACATTAAAATTAACCATTAAATTGAACTTGCTACCAACCTGAATTGAGCAATTCAATTAATGATTAATCACATAAAAAGGGAGCCTATTTAATTTAGTCCCCAAAATACTAATGCAAAAACACACATTAAATCAAATTAAAGATTAAGGATTAATTACTCGATTTAACCACACACAAAACACACAACCCAAGAAAGTCAACTAGACAGACGACCTGCATACCCAACCAAAGGGAATACCGATGACGCTCACTTGAGCACAACTATGGTCAAACGAGGATCTTACGACCACTTAATCCAAAATCTAAGGACCAAAGAGGTATACTCAACCCTGCGAATCCAGGTGAAGACGAACCTCGCACCTAGGCGGTACTGTACCTGCAATCTCCTGCAACCAAGAGTCACACAAGCATATATATATATATATATATATATATATATATATATATATATATATATATATATATATATATATATATATTTATTTATTTATTTATTTATTTATATATATATTTAATGAAGGTGTTAGCTCGAGATTAATAACAAGAATCAGGAGAACAATTAAACTTACATAAGAATCGATGTGAAAGCACATTAACAGGTATGCACAATAATCATAATATCTTACTACAACATTACATCATGGTAAATCAACCATCCAAGAATGCCACATAAAAAGTCAACCAAGGTCAAACTAGTTTTACAAAGTTGACTAGGGTAGGGGCACTACATAATTAATATTTAAATTGTATTTATTTCATTGGTATAGGAAAGTATTTGAATTGATTTAATTAGTTTTATTTTTAAATTGCAAAAAAAATGAGTTAGGCATTTAAAATTTTATGAAGTACATTTTTGAGAAAAAAATAAATTAGAAATAAAAATAAATAAATAAATTGAAAATTGGAAAAATGGCATAAAGGAAAAGAAACTTAGTTTTATTTTCATTCTTGCATTTTGGGAAAATTGGGTTGTCAAACCCTCTTCTTGAAAATTTTCAAAAATTGGTGGATTGTAATTGTTATGGATTAGATGAGCCTGAAGATTGTATTGGATTGTGAATATCAAGAGGCATTTACATTGTGTTTGGGATTCCACTTCGTCTTTTTGGATAGAATTGGAGAAATCATGATTTTAGCAAAATCAAAATGAGAGGTAAATATTGCCCGTCTCTTACTTTTTTGAACTACTTTGGTGTTTGAATGGTATGCTCACCCTTAAGGTAGCATAGGTTCTTTTGTAGATTGAGATTTGAAAAAAAAGAAGAAAAAATTTGGATTATATTAGATTTTAAATGTTTTTCCAATTTAAATTTTGGTGGGTGGTATAATCAAGGAGCATACTAGGGGAGAGGACCCAATAGTTGAATGCATTCTAGTTGTTGTGATAGAAGTTGTTGATTTAATACACATACTTGTTGATTTGATACTCATACTTGTTAATTTAATGTCCAATTTTTTTGACAACATTGCACCAATAGTTGTGATTTTAAAGTTGTTATTGTTGATGATGACTACCAATAGTTGAATAAAATGTACCATTAGTTGTAAAAAGAATCCAATCATGTGATGTCATGTTAGCTACACAATTATTGGGGCCTCTTTTTCACGACTATTGGTCTCACTTTTTTTGGGGTTGTTTTGGACACCTTGGCAAAAAGCATGCTAATGTGGTATCATATTTGATGATGTGACTTTGAAAGCTTAGTTTTAAGAAGGGGACTTGCCAAGTAAGCTACTGTAAAAAATTGGGAGTGATTTGAAATTTCCATGTAGGATATTGAAAAGCATGTAGTTAGGGTGCACAACTACTGGATCATCTCCCCTATTATTCTTAACAATTAACTACAACCCTTTCATTATTAAAACTTATTTGACGTGAGTAAGTTATTTGAAATGAATATATGGCTTGTACGGTTTAGTTATTTGAGCCCTATAGCACTATGAAGACCACAATAGAGGATCGACAATTAATATTTGGACACCCACAATACTACTATATGTTGTTGGTTCAAACAAAACAAGTGAGTTTATTTGTTGTTTACTTCTTTAGATTTGACTTGTTTTTTAGTGGTATTTCTCTGCTTAGCTTAATCTTCTTTAGTATTCTATATAATGATTTATTCTATTTAAACATCATTCACTTCAATGATTAAACAACTAAGAGCAATTTTATGTATTATTTAGACTAAAAATGATAAATATTTATCTTGTTTTCTTAACTAAAAAGAAGAAAGGTTTTTTTGTCTGCAATGTGGCAAAAGGAATCATTCGACAGGGAAGTGAGAATTCCCCTTGGGACAAAAGACAAATATGTCTCAAAACTTAGCCAAATCATGCAAGGAAGATGGTCCCAAGGATGTGAGATATCCTCAACAAAATAGGTATAATGCCTTAATTAAATAGAATGAAGGAAATACTTTGGCTTGCACAGAAAATGTTTTGATGGGGGAGAAATAGATAGATAGTGACATGGTGAATGACAATACCATTTTATGTGACAATCCCAATGAGCTTGTTGAGGAGTTGGATGAGGAAATGGCAGAAGATCAACTAGACACCATTGAGGATAGATGCATCTCGCAATCCATGACAAAGGCATCAAGATTTTTGAAATTGGGGCACGAAAAGAAAGGAAAGGCAAGAAATCACTAAAAAAATTAAGGGAACAAGAAGCCACAAAAAGGAATTATACTAGCATTAAAAAGTTTCTATCAAGTACCAAGGGAGGAGATCCCTCCCTTGGGAAACAATAAAGATCGTCACTTGGAATGTCAGGGGTCTCAGGGCCCCTGACAAGAGATGCCTAGTTAGGCTTCAAATCTAGATAATGTCCACAAATTTTTTCTTTCTTCGGGAAACAAAATTGTTAGGTGAGGGGGGTCAAAAATTCTGGCATACTACAAATGGTGGAATGGGTTCTTTCAACAATCTATTGGATCGGCAAGTGGAATTGGTATCATGTGGAAGGACAAAGAGTTAACTATGGATGTCTTGGTGGTGAATCCTAATTGGATTGCTACCAAAGAATATTCACTCTCTTTAAATGAAAGCTTTATTGCAATTTGTGTATTATTAGAAAAATGCATATATTAATAATAAAAAGAATGTGTAAGACGATGCCTTTCAAAACAAAAAATATTGAAAGAAACAATTTAAGTTTGAATACAACTTAATTTTTTTTACTAACTAAATTGATTTTTAATATTAATAAAATAAATAAAATATTTTTAAAAATGATGATAAAATAAATTTGGGAGGTGATGCAAATAGAATCTATTCAGTATTCCTTGTACTCAAAGAATCTATTTTTTATTAGAATGAGAGGGTTTTGCGTGGATTTCATAGGCTGTAGCTATTCTGGCTCCAAAACAACATGCGATGGGATGATGCTGCTCCAAAATCGCATGCCCTCCCATGATGCCATGAGACACATTCTCGGACCCACCAGCGGGATGACGTGGAGGTATGTTGCCATTTTGCGATTGGCGAAAAGTATTTGCACGCGCCTAAGATTTGTTGGCCACTCTCATGGTCATGACGTCACGAGCAACAATGTCAGGATTTAAAATTGTTTTCAGCATGCCATTTTTAAAAAAAAATTCTTTCCCACCCAACCATATCAAAAAAGAGCATGATGTATTCATTTTCCCATTTGTGACATGGGAGGTGCAGGTCACGGATTGTTGGAGTAGAGCCATGAAAGTAGGTATGTCATTGAAACATGATTTTTCATGGCCTGGGCGCTGTCTCAGACATCCAGAACAAAAAGACACAAGATAAAATACCATTTATCACATTAAGTCTAACTGCATAGACAAAGGTTTTCAAATCCTTGTGAAGCCGCTCTCAATGAACAAATCAAGTGATGTCCTATTTAGGGTATTTCATTTTCATTTCCTTGTTTCGATTGTCATTTCTTTGGCTATTGGGTTCAGCAACCCAAATGAAATCTATTCCTTTTCAGCTTGATGATTTATTGCCGTGTAATTCCATTATGGTAAATGGGTCATGATCTACATTGAGTGATTTATATCGATTATAATTTTTTTTGGTTGCTTTTACTTCTGTATGGTTTAATCTGACACCATTTTTTTTTTGGCAAGTGTACCCAATGACAGTAACAATGAGAAGCAGATTCGCATGATTAAGTAGAATAATAATGGCGGAAGCGTAAGTGGAAGGTTGTAGCTATTCTGGCTCCAAAACCGCACGACACATGATTTTTTTAATTTTTTTTGGTTGTATTTGCATTTAGAAAGGAAATTTTAATTTTATAAATGTACTGGTTTTGGTCTTTTAATGGATGCAAATACCGCTATGCTTCTATTGTTGCAGGTCAAATTTCTTCTATGCCACAATCTAGACATTGTTTAGGAATCATGAAATTCAAGTTCTTGTAAGTTTTTTTTAAAATTAATTATAAGTATCAATTTTTTTTTATAGATTCTAACCCATTCATTGTATAATCGTGCTTTGCTATTTGCAATGGCAAAGAAGTAGCCATGAATTAAAAACTAGATGGGAGTCAGAAAATATGGGACACAAGTGGATAAAAATGGGAGCAAAGCATATTCAAATATTTAAGCAGAGGGAATAGAAGAGTTTATGTTTTAGATTTACAAATTTAAAAAAAATATTGGTACTGGTGTCTGTAGGATGGAATAGAGGAGACTGAGTAGATACAAAGATGGAGTGCATAGAGAGAAAAGATGATGCACACCTGATTTGTGGGTCAAGGTGTGGTAAGTTTGTTGGATGGAGTGCATATTATGGAGAGGTAAATATAGAGAATGGGTACAGAAAATGGAAGATTTGCTTTTTTCATTTTATATCTAGTGGCATCTTCATTTAAACAACTGTCAGATTTCTTATTTATGTGGGTTGTGTGTGACATGGTTATTATGAGGTCCAACAACACAAAAAAATATTTTTGATATGTTGTATATGATAGGCTTTTAAATGGTGAAAAGTGCTTGCAGGGGTTGAACAGTGAATTCTTGTTGTGATTTTATCTATTTTCTCTTTTTTTTAATGGAAGAATAAATATTGATTGCATAAATGGTTTGAAAAAAGCACATTTGTAGTGGTGACAGGTTATACAATCTTATGTATTTGATGCTTACAGATGAGTATTTGATATTGAAGATTAATTTTTTTTAATTTGATAATAAAAAGTGAATAATGACTCTTGTGTTGTATTTTATGTATCTTTAAGCACAAAGAAATATAGTTGTTCTTTCTAACATTTTCTATAATCTTTTATTACTCATGTAATTGAAATAGTTTAGATTTTTTGTTGTCTATATAATTTGGTCAAGGATAAAAATGTTGGGTAAAATTAGATTTTAGTGGCTAAAAGTTCAAATGAGACATTATATTAATATGGGCATCTCAATAGTTGAAAAATGTTTAAAAGTCATCTTATTTTCAAGAAATTGGATATAAGAAAAAATTTCAATAGTAAGGATTCAAATTACCAAATTAATATTAGTCAATTTATTATGAAGAATTTGAATGGTAATTAAGTTTTTAATAAATAATTGAGAACTATTTGTCCAGTATATCTAATATTTGTCTTTGTTGCTCTATTTTATGTAATTTTAATTTTTACCTTTGTTCATTGTTGAATGTAAATTCATCTTGAGTCAAAATTAGTACTTAGGGTATTGAAAAAAAATCCTAGTTTGACAAAAAACCCTCCATAAAAATGGCAATTTAGATATTGAGTCCATAATAAATTTTTAAAATATATAATAGAAATATTAAATGTTAGATCTTTAATGTTAATTATTTTTTAATCATATTTGTAAAATTTAATTAAAAATTTTAAAATTATTTTCTATAAAGCAAATTGAATAATGAATTGAAATCTACCTAACCAAAATTCTACTACCAACTATTTTTTAAAATTTTATTTTTTTTATTTTTAATTAAAAAAGCATATCTAGAATGATTTTAGTTGCCCCAAATTAAATTATGGGTTAATATTGTTGTCTAGCCTTGAGGGTTTGTATTGCATGTTAAAATTTCATCAAATGGTAAGGCTAAACTTGTCATAGTGTTATTGTGAAGAAGAAAAGTTAATTTCTTAATGTCTAACATTTCAACATCATTAGATGATTAAAAATTAGACAACTTCAATTATTTTGTGGGAGAGGATAATAAATTTGAAAATAAGAATATTATATTAAATAAATATGTAAAGATAAAACATGAAAATAATCAATTAGATAGTAAATCGTGAATCCTTCAAAACCTAAAAAGTCATGTTTTGGGGTGTGCAAACCTTTGATACTTGAAAAGGAAGGTTGTGATACCAAACCAATCATTTGAGATGAGCGATAGGAATGTGTACTTGGAGCTGGAATTGCATAGATAATAGATGTTGGGTATGTTGTGAAATGTAGATTAATATAGTGTATTTTGAAACACGTTATGTTTTGAAACACATTCTTTTATAAAATTCCCTATACTTTCCTTATAATATGTGGTAAGGGGTTGCTCTTATTATAATAAGCTTCAAAATAAAGAAAGGGAGAAGGGAAGAAAGGAACGAAGATACCTAGAAAGGTGAGGGAGGGATAAGAGGAGAGATGAGAGAGAGAGAGAGAGAGAGAGAGAGAGAGAGAGAGAGAGAGAGAGAGAGAGAGAGAGAGAGAGAGAGAGAGAGAGAGAGAGAGAGAGAGAGAGAGAGAGAGAGAGAGAGAGAGAGAGAGAGAGAGAGAGAGAGAGAGAGAGAGAGAGAGAGAGAGAGAGAGGATTGAGGGAGAGGTAGACATGGATGGAGTGAAACACCTAGGGAAGGAGGAGATAAAGAGGTGAGGGAAGAGAGAGAAGAGAAGGAGAGATTTTAGAAATAGATAGGTGTAAAGGGGGAGGGAGATAAAGGGGGAGAGAGAGGTAGAGAACTAGAGGGGACAAATAGATAGATGAGAGAACCTAGATGGGGAAAGAGAGATGAGAGACCTAGATGGTGAGATAGAGGATTGAGATAGATAGAGGGGGATAGAGAGAGGTGGGTAATGAGACATGGATGCAGAGGTTGATAGGTGGAGAGGAAGGGAGTGAGAAACCTAGAGAGAGGAGAGAAAGGCGATGACCTAGATAGTAGAGACAAAATACTAGAGGAAGACAAAATAAAAGAGTGTGGGGTAGCAAGATAGATATGGGGGTATGTATAGATGGGGAGATATAGAGGGAGAGGGAAAGAAAGGGACAGAGATACCTAGAGAGAGGAGGGATGCAGAAGAGGAGAGATATACTAAATCTACTCAAAATATAAACTCAAAAAGTAAATAAGAATATAATGAACTCAGAAAATAAACTTTGTCAAGATCTATTATTTTCAACTCACATTCGTGTTATGCATGCATTTTTCTTTTTTATGCTAAGTTCATCATAACTCGAATCTGGGATATATTACAGTCTTCAAACATGATAGGTTATTGTCAGGATGTTGTATAATATGAAGGTAACCACAAGATAACATTGTAGATTATTGATCGGATTTCATATAACACGAAAGTTATTACAAGATAACATGATTGATTATTGACTGTATTACGAAATCCTGTGAACAATCTACCATTTTTTCTTGTAAAAAACCTTCTTGTTATACAAAATATGGTCAATAATTTGTCATGTTATCCTATAGAAACCTTCATGTTATACGAAATCTAGTCTATAATCTGCAATGTTATCTCACGGTTACCTTCATGTTATACGATGGTTGCAGCTAAACTGGCTCCAAAACCGCACATCAATCAAATGAAAAGTCAATAACATGAATTTTTTCAAAAATTATAGATCATTGATCGTGATCAACAGATTTAGTTGTGACTTTGATCGTGATCGAGATCGAGAAAGAGAGACTAAAGCGATGGAGGGAGGGAAGGTGAGAGAGAGAGAGAGAGGGTGAGAGAGAGAGAGGAAAAGAGAGAGAGAGAGAGAGAGAGAGAGAGAGAGAGAGAGAGAGAGAGAAGATTCATGGAACATTGTTTAGGCACATAGCATGTTGATGGAAGATTTGACTAACATAGTGTGTTAGTCGCTTTCGCTGATTTGTGGAGTGTGTGGCCGCTATTTCCTTTTGCCCCGCAAAACAACAAATTTGACTAACATAGTGTGTTAGTAGCTTTCGCTAATTCATGGGTTGTGTGACCACCATTTCATGTTACCTCGCAAAATGGCGAATTCAACTAACATGGCATGTTAGTCGCTTTCGCTGATTCACGGACTGCGTGGCCGCCATTTCTTTTTGCCCTGCAAAACAGCGAATTAGACTAACATGGCATGTTAGTCGATTTTGCTGATTCGCTGACTGCGTGACTGCCATTTCCTTTTGGACCGCGAAACATCGAATTAGACTAACATAGCGTGTTAGTCACTTTCGCTGATTCACGGACTGCATGGACACAATTTCCTTTTGCCCTGCGAAACGACAATTTTGACTAACATGGCGTGTTAGTCATTTTCTTTGATTCGTGGACTGCATGGCTGCCATTTTCTTTTGCCCTACGAAACGACGAATTTGACTAACATGGCATGTTCATAGCTTTCGCTGATTCGCGGGCTGCATGGCTGCCATTTCCTTTTGCCCCACAAAATGGTGAATTCGACAAACATGGCATGTTAGTCGCTTTCACTGATTTGTGGATTGCATGGTTGCCATTTCTTTTTGCCCTACGAAACAACAAATTTGACTAACATAGCGTGTTAGTCGATTTCACTGATTCGCGGACTCTGTGGCTGCCATTTCCTTTTGGACTATGAAATAGGGAATTCGACTATCATTACATGTTAGTCACTTTCATTGATTCGCGGACTATGTGGCCGCCATTTCCTTTTGCCCCATGAAATAGCGAATTCGACTAACATAGCATGTTAGTTGCTTTTGCTGATTCACGGACTTACACACTATGTTTGTTGAATTCACTATTCCGTGGGGCAAAAGGAAGGTTGTGTCTATTGTTGGTGTGTAAAGCCAGAATAGACACGTCCACCAAAACAAAATGGTGGCCATACAGCCTGCGAATCAGCAAAAGCTACTGACACACTATGTTAGTCGAATTTGTTGTTTCGCAGGGCAAAAGTAAATGGTAGCCACGCAGTCTGCGAATCAGTGAAAGTGACTAACACGCTATGTTAGTCGAATCTTCCATCAACACGCTATGTGCCTAAACAATGTTCCATGAATCTTGTCTCTCTTCGATGAAACCTTCTTCGGTTTATTCCTCTAGTCACTCCATCGACCTTCGGAATGAAGTCACTTAATACTTCATCCAATGGTCCCATGACATTTAACTTTCTTTTTGATCGATGTAACTTTCATGGATTGCTTCATCGGGCGTCGGCATAGCATATTTTCCTTGCTTCTGATATTTATAGTCTCCCCGATAGATCCGCCCTCTGTGACATTCTGCCCAAAATGCATCTTCCTGACAATGTATGTTATCCCAATGAGTCTAACTCCCCTTATTTCTTGGTATCACTTTATTAGAGAGAGTCTCTCCGATAGAGTCACCTTCTCCATTTAGTGCATCAGGTATCGGGGTAACATAAATTGGGACCTCCCGATAACCCGATGTCACCGCTATGAAGACATCACTCCATCGATTATCGGTAAGAGATCCACCAATAACCCCATCAGGTATCAAGATGATATTTTTTCCTTGTTGCCGATAGTGTATGGTATCCTGATGACTCCGACCTCCTATCATATCATCACCGTAACTTGTCCCGATGGATTTCCACTTAGTCGCACCTTTTCCCACCACTCATGCTTTAGGAAACACCCTCGGCATGAGTTACTCCGATCAACATACTTGTTCCTCCTTAGGCGATCTCATCGGGATTACTTATACAGATAAGCAAAATTTTGTAGTTTTTACAAAAGAAATCCCTCTTTATGGATGCAACTTTTAATAATCATACTGAAGAGTTTCTCCGACACCATTTACCTCTTTGCACATGATCACAACCCTGCTCTGTGCCGACCTTCCAAAAATTACTCTTGCAATGAGACTAATTGTGAAGATGAGGATTGCCAGAATGCCATCATACTCAACACTTCCCTTGAATATGCCTCCCTCTCTCTCCCATTCTTTCTCTCTTAAGTCTCTCTCCCTCCCTCCCTCTATCTCTCTATCTCTTTCTATCCATATCTCTCTACCTCTATCTCACTATCTCTCTCTTATTCACTCCATCTCTCCTACTCAAAATTCCTCTCCATATCCCTCTCTATCTCTCTATATCCCCCTCTATCTATATCACTCTTTCCCCCCTCTATCTATTATATCTCCCTCTCACTCCCCTCCATTTTTATCTCTTTCCATTCATATCTTTCTCTACCTCTATCTCCCTCTCTATATATTGGGCTATAATTCCCTCTCCCTCCTCTATGTTTATCTCCCTTCTCTCTATCCCTCTTTATATCCCCCCACTCTATCTTTCCCCATCTCTCACTCTCTCTATCCCTTACCTATATCGGGTGGGTGGGAATCAGTGCCATTAATCAGCCTGCTTTCATAAGGTTCCGCTACAATTCCCACCCAACTATAGTCCCTCGTTATTCTATCGGGCTGATGCCATTACTTGAATCTAGTCTCACAACGACACGAGTGTTGATTGGGGGGCTAGCAATGACATGAGTGCAAGCCGAGTCCCTACAATTTGATTCTAGCAGGTTAATTAATTGACTGGGCCAGCCCTACTATTCTAAAGGGCTAGCAAGCTGATTAATTACTACCATTCTATAGGTCTTGTAAAGAGTTGATTCCTTGAGAATAGTAGGGACTTGAATGAACTGATTCACGTTACTCTAGCAGGCGTACATTAATGGTGTGGTAGATGAATTGGTGAGTGAATTCGAGCTCATCCCCTACCATTCTAGTTGGGGTCGCATTTTGATTAGCGTCTATAGATGGTAGGGGCTCAGGATTCAAAGTAGGGGAACTTAGGAAGGATACGAGCAGCTCCAAATGCACCTAATAGAGGAGGAGAGTGAGATAGGGAGATAGAGATTAAGAGGGAGAGACAAGAGATAAATGAGAGAAAGAGAGATGGAGAGAGAGAGGGGGGGGAGACAAAGATAGAGAAAACATAATATTGATGATTCAACACCTCGAGGTCAACATAATTTGTATTCTGATGATGTTTCAAAATCGTTATTGAGTTATTATAGATGTATCTTCTTCTTCATCAATAACATACAAAGGTAGCTCATTAAACAAAACAAGCATTATTTCATCATCTTGCTCCATATAACTAGGTAACTCATTAAACAAAACAATCAAAAACTTGTTATCAACACTTTTTCCTTGCTCTTTAACCTATTGTTCTATATCATTATACATATCATTTTATTGCAATAAATTTTATTTTTCTATTTCTACATCATTTGCAGGTGTATTGACAAAAGATAACTTTGTTTCTACCTCAAAAAAGTCTCTCTTTTGTTCAACAAAATAGCTCTTTTGATATATAATAGGACCTCTTGGACAAAGGCAGATGATGCTAGGGCATGAAAGTTGATTTACAAAAGGACTTTGATAAGATTTGGGGATTCCTTGAGGTGGAGACATCTCTTTAAAGGGTTTCTCTTGGGGAATGATGACTTAGTTTTCTATATACATATAACATCTTGCATGCATTGAAAGCTTCTAAAACTTGGGATTTCAACTTTAGAAGACTCACTTGAAGGTTGAATATGCTTAGCTTGCCTAAAACATTTAAATTTGTACTTACGAACCTCTTCTTTCATAAGATGATCTCTTGTAGTTGAGGGAGCTTGTTTGAGGATAGGAATTGAAAGAGCCAATTAAGTCTCCAACCTCTAAAATTGAGCAAGAAAAACCTTCATCTACTTCTCCTTGGTTTTTATCTCATTGCAAGATATTCTTCATACTGCTTCGTTTGATCCTCTAAATCTTTCTCATGATGATAGGCTTGATAATCCCACTCATTCCGTTCCAAATCAAATTCCCTTAATAAGTACACTTATATTCAAGTTCCCAAGGGGTTTGAGCAGGGACGGGTGGGTGGCAAGCATATTGAATATGCTAATAGCTTGTTGTAGAAAGTTTGTTTGGAATAAAACTAGCAGTGTTTTGGGTCTAATATAGATAATAAGGTGTAGGAATATCACTGTCATGAAATAGGGTTTGATAAGACAAACTCTTATGAAGTATACACATATTTATTCATTCAAAGAGCCAGAAAATTAAAATAAAATAGATTTGCTTTGAAACATAGCAACACTTGGAATATTGAACCAATAGATTTGAACTCAGAGTCACTAGGCATGTGAAGATATTGCCTCAAAAGGAAGATATCATTGATATAAATACCAATATCAACAATGTATGGAAAATCCTTGGACTGAAACAATCCAAACTATCCCACTTAGTGTGCCAAAAGTTGTTGTTACTAAGGATTGTGCCCAAATTCTAAGATATAAAACTTAGTAATCTTGCACAACATGGGGAGTTTCTCAAGGTATGAGTGACCTAGAACAAGGATCAACCTCCATATTATGGGATACTTCCCTTGGAAAACCTATGACACAATTCTACTATGACACTTCAAGGAGGCCACTAAATTCTACTATGACACAATTGCACGGCAAACACGTCCACTCAAATTTAAAGTCAGTCGTCAGAGCTGAGACAGAAAAAAATGGAATCAACTGGACAACTTTTGGCGCGTGAACATATTTTAGTCTTGCACGCTGGAGAAAATACAAGGAAAATACCAAGGTGAAAGCTATGAGGAAAGAAAAAGAAACGTCACTTCGAAGATGCCACTAAATTCAAATATGACACAATTGCACGGCAGACACGTCCTTTCAATTTTAATTGTCAGTCGTCATAGCCTGGGAAAGTAATTATAGCCTGAAAAAATACAAAGGTGGAAACTCCCAGGAAAGAGAAGTACAAAGGTGGAAACTCCCAGGAAAGAGAAATGTGACTTCCAGGAGGCCACTAAATATAACCGTTTGAGAGCAAGGAGAGAAAAATATGGAATCACGTAGAAATTTTGGCGGTCTACGTAACATATTTAAGTCTTGCACAGTGGAGAACGTTTTAAAGTCCTTTGGCACTTGGAACGTTTTTAAGTCTCTTGCTTGTTTCGTGATACTTCTTCTGGTGCGCTGTGACGATTTGACGATCCATCACTTCTGTGTTTTGTATTAGGTAGGAAAAAGGGTACCTACACTATTCCATCAACAACAGAATATATAATATTTTAATAGATCTAATTATAATATGAACTTTATATCTAAAATAAATATTAATCATAAATAAAATTTGTCATGGTTGGGTGAAAATAATTAGATAGTGGAAGTTTTGGAGTTTGCTGGTTGTGGATGTTTAGTTATTTGGTTAAATTAGGCATTAAAGTGAAAAGGGTGTTGGTGGAGCATATTCAAGGGTGGTAATTAGTAGTGCATTGTGGTTTCTAAAAGAATGTAATTTTGAGGAGAGACAAACTACCAAAGGTCATATGTGTTTTGTTCATACGTGTTTTGTGCTTAGCTTCCTACTTACAACAAGGTTGCATGCAAGAAGCAAAATAAAGACAAAATCTCATTGCTATTTTTCTCTTGCTAATCAAATTTGTGCTCATCCTTTTGAAAAAGCCTATTACGCAAAAATAAAAAAATTGATGATTGAGAAAAAAATTCATGTGTAAGATGGCGACACATTATATCATCTTGCATGCTTTTTAAACTTTTTGTCATTGATCACTAAGTCGAGTTGCTCGGTCTCATAAAGGTAACATGTTCAATGTAAGTAAATAATAACAATATATTATTATTACATGTCAACTATAAACCTTTACAAATTTTTAAAAATTATAATAATTGTTATCCAAAAAAAAAATTGATGAATGAAAAAAACTATAAGATGATGATGCAATAGATCATCTTACATGCTTTTTCTAAGCTTTGTGTTTTTTTCTTTTGCGATAAATCATTACCATTTATTTTTTTATTGGAAAAAGAAAATTCAATTACAAAATCATAGTGTTGTACACAAGAAAGGAGAAAGTAGTCATACAAATCTATTCAAAATGTTGCCCAATAGTGAGAAATGTTGCCCAACAACAAGAAGTGATTGAAACAAGCAATGTTAACTGCTACCCAGCAACAAGAAAATGGATCAAGTATTTCAGACCTTGTATGGAGTTCAATACTGACAACATAAATATGTTGATTATACTTCTCTAAAACAATCAAAATGACTACAAAGTAGTCCATGACATCTGGAACAAAGCTCTAATACAACAAGCAAATTAGCCAGTTACAACATAGTACAATGATCTCCAATCTCTCCAATCTAAGTCCTCATATCACCTGTCTAAATACCTTGAATTTTAAACTTTGCCTCAAAATTATTAAGTTGAACTTGTAGGTCCTAAAGTGTCCTTTTGATCTCTACATTAACTTGAAATGCAGTTTGAAGAGTAAGGATTTGTGGAGAGAAATCCATACAAATAATCAATTACTTGATTTGAAGGGGGTACAAAGTATGTGAAAATGCATCCATGCACCTGAATCTCCAAATGTGCTTAAGAATAATGTGTCATTTGAGTAATAATATTGTGAGTGGAGGAGAGACCAAGCAAAGTATATTTCCAAGTCCAAGCTTGGGGAAATACCCTAGGGAAAGTGGAGAAGAGTAGGCCCCAAAGGTTTTGAGCATAAGAGTAGAGCCCAAATGCATGCTTGGTAGTTTCTTTTTTCAGAGCAAAAGGGACAAGAAGGAGGGGGGCCGATAAAAGATAGTAGATCACTAATAGGGAGTTTGACATGAATAATTTTCCATGCTATCAACTGGGCTTGCACATCAGGTTTATATTTTCAAATGAGTGAGCTTAACTTGTTCAATCTTGATCTATTGAGCTTGCAATGCCACTTGAGATTGAGTTGGTGGGATAAGGGAATGGAAGGAAGGAGTTTCTTATAGATAATTTTGAGAGAGAAAATTTGGAATTTCTAATTGCTAGGCCATTTTCAATCTTTAATAAAGTTATCGTCACATGGTGACGACACGAGACACCACAACTCAGGCCTAACAGGCTATTGTATTTTTTGGATAGGGGTCATGTATACTACAAAAAGATTGATCTGCGTTTTGATTTGTTGCCATGTTTTCTAATAAAAATTCAGAGGATCTCATAAGTCTCAAAAAACTTGAATGCCCCTTTTAAAGAAGTCTCTACCTTTGAGGTTTTTAATAGTAGCTAGAGGGCTATTGTTTTCTTGAACCAACTAGTTCCATCAAATGGAAGAAGAGGTAAAACTCAATCCATGACTCAAGGTCTAAGCATAATAATTTAATTTTTTGGATCTAGTTTGCCAAGCTCTCCAAATGGAGTTGACAGGTGTTGAACCATATGTTTTAAAATAAGGTGCAAGAAGAAGCTTATCTTTCTAGCTAAGAAAATTTTAAGATCATCCAATAGTAGTTTCCAAGGAACGTCTCCAAGGTGTTTCCAAGGAGCGTGTCCATCCAAAGCTCTCACAGTCCATTTCGTAGTGAGGCAAATGCCCTGGGTATAGGGGTCTATAATTCCTAAACCACCTTTATCTTTTGGTTTGATGCAATGAGTCCACGAAGTAGCCGAAATACCTTTGGTATTTCTCCATTTGTCCCAAAGGAAACTTCTAATAAGTTGAGTCAAGTAATTGTAGCAGGTTTTAAAGGGCAGCCAACAAGAAGAGATATAGACATGACTAGCTAAAAGGATTTTTGTTGGCGACTTGGATTCTATGGGCCATGGAAAGGAACTTGTTGAAGTTTATTTTTTAGTTTATGCAAGAATCAATTCCACATCTTGTTAAGTGAAACACCTATACCAAATGGGATACCAAGGTATCTTGTTATAGTGACATGCTTCACCTCACGCTATTAACTAGAAATTCGAGGTGGTTGAGGGTTGGGATGAGTCATTATGAATTCAATCTTATGCATGGCCAACTTAGAGCCTAAAATAGTAACAGAAAGATCTAATATGTCAAACATATTAGTCACTTCATCTATATAATTTTGAATGAATAACATACTGTCATCTACAAAATGAGAATTTAGAGTTGTAACATTGTTTGGAAGAGATATTCCTTGAATAAGTCTATTTGATAGAGTGTGTTGAAACATATAACCAAGTGCATTAGTCATAAGGACATACAAATAAGGAGCAAGGCGACAAACTTATCGAATGGATTTTTGCAAGGGAAATGAAGGAGAGAGCACACCATTGACAACAACTCTAGCAGATGCATCCATGAATAACATATAGATTTGTTCACATAATTTAGGTCCAAATCCAATCCATTTAAGCATTTTAAGGATGAATGGCCAGTAGAAACATTTATAAGCTTTGTCAAAGTCAAGCTTAATAATTAGTTTATCTTAAGCAGATTGTTGGGATTCAGTTATTTCCCATGCAAGAACCAAATTGTCTAAGATAAATCTTCCTCCCAAGAAACTACTTTTCTTTGGATACAATCATTTGACAAATGCATTTAATTATTTGCACAAGAGCCTTATCTATAATTTTGTATGAAGTATTAAGGAGGGCAATTGGCCGCCATCCATTGATGGTGTCCTCCTCTTTGCAAAAGCTAGCATTTGCCTAAACTAGCAAGTAGGGGCTTAAAGTATCTTAAGGTCAAACCTAGCCCAATCATACTTTCGAGGGATTTAAATCTTGATGGATGGTATAATCGAGGAGCATATGATTATTCTTAGCAACTAAATTGCAACACTTTCATTATTAAAAGTTATTTGACGTGAGTAAGCTCTTTCAAATGAATATATTCCTTCCATCATTAGTTATTTGAGCCCCTATAGTGCTATGAACACCATGATAGAGGATCAATAATTAATATGAAGGCACCCACAATATCACCATATCTTGCTAGTGCAAACAAGATAAGTGAGTTTGTTTATTGTTTACTATTTCATGTTTGACTTGTTTTTGGATGGCGCTTCTTTTCTTAGCTTAATCTCTTTACTATTTTATATAATATTTTATTCTACTTAGACATCATTCACTTCAATTGTTACACAATCCATAGCAATTTAATTTATCCTTTACACCAAAAATGATAAATATTTATCCTATTTTATTAGTAATTTTTTTAGTTAAAAAATTAAATATATTAATAATAAAAAGAATGTATAAAGATAGACCTTATAATACAAAAATCTTGAAAGAAATAGCTAAAATGTGAAAGAAGCAATTTAAACTTGAATACAAGTTAAATTTTATTAAGGTAACTAATTTTTTATATTAAACTAAATAATATTTTAGGAAACCATAAAATTACTATGGACTACCATTTATGTCTTAATAAATAAGAGGACACATGATAAAATAAATTTGGAAGTTGATCAATGAGAATTTATTCAATAGGTATTCCATTTCAAATGATTTTAGGGAATTTTACCCTAATTTTGTCCCTCTACGAAATTCAGATGAAACTACTCTGAAAGAGAACCGTCACTTTGAGGAGGCTATTAATTGTAATATGACACAATTGTACACAAAAACGACCACCTAGTCAGTTGTATATCCTGCAAAATAATAATAACCATTCATAGCAAAGAGAGAAAAATATGGAATCACCTTGGAGCTTTTGGCACATGTATATATTTTTGTCTTGCACGATGGAGAAAATACGAGAGAAATACAAAGGTGGAAGCTCCCTTAAAAGAATGAATGAATGAAATAATTTTAATCATTTCCATGAGACCCAATGGTCTAAGGGACCAAGATGTGCCAAATTATCCCGATTTCAAGATCTTTTCCATGTTGGTCCTTCTCTTATGAATCTTGAGTAAGAGACTTGTTGTTTTGTGAAGCCTTGTCTCTTCAAAAAGCTCATTAAAACTATCTACCTTTAATTCATTATCAAACTGGCTATGAATATCTTCATACATTGCACACTCCTTGATTAAATACAACTCGCTACAAAAAATGCACATCCTTTTTTTCCCAATCTTCTTTGGGCACCTTCCATGTACCCATATCACATCTCAAATCATGAGATCCAGTCATTAACTGTACAATTAGAATTTTGGTCTTTCCATTAATCACAAATATCAAGTAAACTTTTTCACCATCCTCCTAAGTAGGATTGAATTATTTAATATAGTACACATTTTTCCCGCCTAGCTGCTTTGTCCACATGGCATTCCTAAATTTCTCTAACACAAACTTTTTTATCTCCTCTTTGTTGCTAGGATAATCATGTAAATATATGTCCCACTTGTTATTTTGTTTCTTCCATCTTTTTCCTAACCAATAAAACTGAGAGGGAGGGGGTGGGGGGGGTGAATCAATGTTATACTGAAATGGTAAATTTTAGCCTTAACAAAATATTTCATACACCAACTGGTATACCAGTATAAATAGAATTGAAAGAAGTAAATCAACCAATAAGCCAAACATATAAATGAGAATCATAACACACAAATTTATACGTGGAAAACCTCAATGAGGAAAAACCAAGGTGGGATTTGTGACCCACAATATCAATTCACTACCAATATGAAGATATATTACAATATATTATGGGCCTACACTTGCAGGAAGGCTTATAGCCTAGAGCACACTGCTTAATCACAATAGGAGCCTCATTGACTACATAAAAATCCAGACAACAATCCAAAGAAGTGAGAACTGCTAAGATAGCATCTTCTATGCCAGAATACAGTTTCGGTAAAAACCCTAAACCTTTGTACTGGAATAACCCTTACAATAAATTCCTCACATAAATAGTCTCTCTAATATATTTCGCATCATATCACATTTACATATGCATTACATTATATCCCTATAATATTCTTCTTATTTAAAATGATCTAATCAATCTGCCCTATATACCCTATACAAATTTATGCCTTATGTCAGCTTACAAGGATATATACAATATCATATTACATGTTGGCCATATAACATAAATAAATAAACATTAAAATAAGCTGCCTATGCTAGACCCAAGATAAGTCGACCTCCAATACTAATAACCTTAACTATACCATGTCAGCCTACATTGTCGGTGACCAGAGAAATCTTCTATCCTGTCGGTGTTGGTGTCGGTGCCGATGTAGAGTTTGTGAAGTGCCTACCAATACACCATATGAAGTTTGAACCCAAAATCATGTTGCCATCAATGACAACATAATTAAACCTAACCAAAGGAGTGTCAATTGCCAACAATCTCCCCCTTTGGCATTGATGGCAACACTCATGTGAAAAATGGTCATGGTTTCAACCGTCGGTTTCATCCTACCCTGCTCCACCTGAGTTGAATATGACAAGTACTTCAATACTCCAAATTCTCTGTAACTCCCCCTAACGTATGCAACTCTTCATTCTTTTTCACATGTATACTACTCCCCCTTTAACATCAATGCCCAAAAAAAATATGTCAAAGAATAAGTACTGTACACTAAATACCTCCAAAAATATCTTACCGGAGCTTGACTAGTTTCAAGATTTTCGGAGAAGATTTCTCCAATAATTCCATATAAGTATCCCATCCAGTTTTGAATGTGTCGGAGATAGATACAAGTTCACTCAGTAAATATGCAAGTGATTCTTTCTCATTAACTTATGCTGGTGTGGGATTTCTCAGCATATCCATGCATTCCTTCTTATGTACACAGAGTGAATCCAATCTTGGACTCACCAAACCTCTGAGACTTCTGGCTCTCCGAATGATCTTATCTCTTTCCTTTTCAAGAGCATAAATTTGGTTCTCCAAAGTCAAAATTTGTCCATCAATAGATGTTGTCAGTGAAATTAGTCCATCAAAAGAGTTAGCAATACTAGCAATCTTCTCCTGTATCTCTTTTATCTTTTTATCTACATTTGTTGTAAGTATCTCAGTATTGCAACATACCCTGTATATATTAGTACATTGTTTCAAAGAATTTTCTATCAAAATTAGCTTCTCCTCAATCTTTTTCTTCTCTCTCTCAATGATCTGATCAAAAGCAGCTCTCTTAGCCAAAGTGAATTTTTCAAGTGCTTGTCGATTAGAGATCTGTTGTAAGGATTGAAAAACATACTAGATTATGAGGTTTAACAATCTTGGGCAAATATCTGACAGCCTGTGTCGAATTGATCTTCACTATGCAATCAAAGTTTTGCATGACACATCCTCTTATGTCATAACCAGTTTTCACCAATCTGAGCAATCAAACAAGAATTGTCAGAGTTCAAATGAAAGATATTTTCTTTGGTCTGTGTTCCAAAAGAAATTTCCAATCTAGATCTATTGATGATCTTGCATTTTCCATTCTTGAATTGCAAATGAAATCCTCTATCCACCATCTGACCTACACTTAAAAGATTATGCTTTAAGCCTTCAACATAATAAACATTATCAATATTAGTCTTACCATTCAATGATATTGATCCTTTGCCTTTGATCCTACATGCCTTGTTGTCTCCAAATCTGACTAGTCTGCCATCAAATAATTGCAGTGTTAGAAATTTTATCTTGTTGCCAGTCATGTGATGTGAGAATCCACTATCTATAACCCATTCATCCTTTTCTTCCATTTTAGTAGCGAAAGCCTTCTCCTCAGTTTGAGTTTCTTCAATGATAGGTTCCAGAGAATCATCCTTGATAGAAATAAAGACCCAATCTTTACCTAAGCTTCCACTATCGGTTCCATTTATAGGTTCATCATCACCATCATCACCAACATAATAACATGATTTATCCTTATTCCTTCTAAATCTAGGTCTCCTTTGATATTTCGGATTAGGCTTATAACTCCTCACAAATCTTTCATGATTTCTAGCAGCTCTTTCAAGACATCTAGAAGCAAAATGACCAATCTTATTGCATGAAAAACATTTAAAAGGGACTTTTCCTTTATACTTACTTCCAACCAATCCTTTAGGAATTCATTATAAGAAATCAGGGCTTCCAACTCTTCAAGTTCTCTGTCTTCCCTTTCAATGTCCTCCAAGTATTTAGCATACAACTTCTTCCAATCTATCTTCTTCTTACCAAAGGCAGATGCTTTAAATGCAATTTCAATTTTAGTAGCACTTTGATCTCCAAGTTCCTCAAGCTCAAGAGCAGTAAATTTCCAAAGTAATGTACCTCTAGTAAAAGGGGTACTTGACATTGTCTGAAGTTCATTAATTACAATAGCCTTCATCTTGTAAGTCAGAAGTAGAACTCTCAAAATCTTTGACACAACCTCATCCTCACTAATTGATTCGCCAAAAAATTTGATTCCCATGACAATTTCATTTACTCTATCCATGAAAGAACTAATCTTCTCATCTTCTTCCATCTTCAAAGTTTCATATCTTACCCGGAAACCTTCAAATTTTTCATTCTTTATTGCTTGGTCACCTTCATAAAGAGTTTCACGATTCAACCAGATCTTCTTTGCATTCTCTAACTCTATGACATTCAATAGATTTTCATCATATAGGGCACTCAACAATGCTTCTTTCGCTCTAACATCATTTTAAGCTCTCTTTTGTTCATCAACAGGCGTCAGTATTCCATAATTAGGATTATGAGGTATATACCCTTTCTCCACTATCTCCCAAAGTTTAGCTCCAAGACATCTCAGATGAATCCTTATTCACTCCTTCCATATTTTATAATTTGTACCATCAAATCTAAGACTCACCTTTCAATAGGGATTGAATGTAGAACTTGATGCTAATGTCACCGATCTCCTCAAGCAGTTAAGATTCTGCAGAGAGGACCTTTCTCTGATACCAATTGTTGGAATGATCCGATACTGGGAGAAAACTAAGAGGGGGGTGAATTATTTTTGTCACAAGTATAGTAGTTAATGCAAATTATAAGATTAATACCAGAGCACAACACAATGAAAGATAAAGCATGAAAGCACAATACACATGACACTAATATTTTTGACATGGAAAACCCGGTAAAGGGAAAACCATGGTAGGAAACCCTACCCACAATCAGATAATACTTCTGCAATAGTATGTGAAATAATTACAATGGGGATTGCACTTGCAATCAGGACAACAACCTAGAGCTCACTGCTCATCACAAAGAGAGAAATCTCACTGACTTATAAAGCATCGGACTAAAATCCGAAAAAAATGAACTCTGAAAGTAGCATGTACTAATACTTGATACAGTTTCGGTTAAGCATAAATGTCTGCCTTGCAACAAAAAAACCTTTTGATCCCTTCGCTTAAAGATATAACTTTATTCACACATAAGCCTTTCTCTGACAATGTAGACATAACCATCAATACCAAAAAATATAGATACCAAAATTACATGAATAAGTCACCTATAAATATAGATCATCAACCTTATTGATAAGGTCGACTAAACCCTAAACCCAAAAACCCATCATTACAAAAATTACATCACACGATACCTTTAGACCAATATTATGATTTACATTACATAGCATGGACCTAATTCAAATTCTCAAACTATTTTATTTGCAAAAATTCCGCTAAGACCAAAATCCAACATGTTTCACCAACCGGTAGAAACCCTCAGTGCAATAATACAAAAAGTCTAACCGGATCCAAATAGAAATATCATAACAACATGCTACCCAATGCAAAGTCACCAAATAGTTAAGATACGATCAAGAAGTACCTTCAACATGATAAAAAACAATTTCATAAGTCGAGCCAAAATTATCTAACCAAATCATTAAATATCGCTAATCGGTAAAGCTAACCGGTACCAAGAAATATTAACTGAGAACATAAGCGATAGCTATCAGAGCACCAAATCATGAACCAATAGAATATGGCAAGCATATAACCATCCTAAATAAGCATCGAAAACTAAATCCAAGGATCTGATCATACCGAATCATAATCAAAGCCAAAACCAAGATGAACACCAAGTCTAACCAGGATAGGTCCAACCAGGATAGCAAAACCATATCCAACCGGGATACACTGTTGACATCAATGACAACACTTAACCAAATCTAGCATATGCCAACAACCCAAGGATATGGAGAAAGAATAGAGATAGGGAGATACAGGAGGGGAGGGAGGAAGAATAATGATAGGGAGAGAGACTTGAGAGAGAGGGAGACAAACTTGAGAGAAAGAGAAATGGAATGAGAGGGAGAGAGAGAGAGAGAGAGAGAGAGAGAGAGAGAGAGAGAGAGAGAGAGAGAGAGAGAGAGAAATAAAGAGAGACTTGAGAGAGTAAGAGAAATGGAGGGGGATGGGGAGGGAGAGGGAGATAATGAGAGAGAGACACTTAAGAGAGGGGGAGAGAGTAAGAGATGGAGATGCAAGAGGGAGAGAAAGAGAGACCCCAAGTGAAAGACGAAAAGAGAGGGATATACCAAAGAGAGAGAGTGGGTGAGGGAGATGGTAAAGAGAGGGAGAGATACCTAAGAGGGAAGGAAGTAAAGAGGGATAGACCTAAGAGAGAGAGGGGCAAGGGTTAAGGAAGAGAGAGGGAGAATGCAAGGAAGAGACCAGGGAGATAATGTTGATATGAGCATGCTGATTACTGAAATTTAACTATGTCTGAAATTTATATGAATACTCTAAAAACTAGAATCTACATTATATCTCCTAGAGATCTAGAACCACTCTCAAACATCTTGACAATATATACATAAAATATAACTAAAAGTATAAGAAAGGAAAAAGACAAATAAAACTATGAAGGAAAAAGACAAAAACATGTTATATTTTATGTATATATTGGAGAGAGAAATATTTGTGCAAGTTCAAAGATGAAAAATTGCATGGAATATATTTGGCGTGCCCCAAATATGGCGCGTGACAAATAAGGCTTGCACCAAATGTATTTTCAATTTTTTCTCCATTTCGTGCACACCAAATGTGTCTCCTTGGGAAACACCACTTGCATAATGCTTGGATTTGCCTAGGGCATCCAACCCAATGGGTTGGACACCCTTCTTAGGCCTTAGACATGTTTTCCAGCAAATATTAAAAAATTTCTTTTTTGTTCGTGCTCTCCATTAGGTTTGCACATGTTTCAATGTGATAAAAAAACACCATAAAATCGTCAAGCTCTCTCTTAGATATCCAACCATATAGTTCTTTTCAAATTTTGATAATGTTAAGGTCTTCATCCATAATTTCTTTTGTTAGTGTGTTCAATTTTTGTCAAAAACCAACATGACATATTTTGGCCATAGATTTTTAATTGTTTATCCAATTTTGAAAAAAATTACATTTTTAGAAACTAGATTCCATTCTACACAATTTAAAAAATAAAATCTGATTTTTGATTAGTTTTCATAAATTTTTGGGGGGAGCATGCTCAAATTTATGTGTTCTAGGATGTGTCCACTTTGGAAATCCATAAAAATTCAAATATTCATTAAAAAATAACTTGAAAAATCTAGCATAAACTTCAATGTGTTAGCTACTTTCTCACCGCAGTGATTCGCAAAATTATAAAAAAAAAGTTGACTTTTTAGGGGCACCACATTTCATGCTATGTTATTTTTTTATTGAAAAAATAGGAGCAATATATGTAGTGCCCCTTTTTGAAACCCTTAATCTCTCCCATTTTCAAAACAAATTAGTAGTTTAGAAAGTAGATTCGGAGCACCTACAACTTTTGTTCTTGTTGCATCTTCAAATTTTGAGTGTACCTATCTTCAATTTCTCATTGAAGTTCAGACTTTGATGATTTCAGATAAAAAAAAGTGGCATCTTAAGACCCCTTTTTGGTACCCCATCTTTGTACACTTACCCTTGACATGTGTGAGTAGGGGATCTAAGTACACCTACCATGGATCATGGATACACATGAAAATGACCTAGGATTGCAAGGTTAATGTCATCTTATATAATACATTTTGAGATTTAATAATAGACGAGAATATTGTTCTAAGGAATTTAATAAATTTTGTAAGAATACAATTGCTAAATTGTCCTCAATTAGATTTATTTTAATCATAGTTGCTACGTATAATACTAAAATAGAGAAAGTGGATATTAAAACTAATATTTTGCATGGGAACCTACAAGAGGAAATTTATATATGTAACCTAAAGGTTTCTAAGTAGAAGAAAAGACCACTTGATTTGCAAATAATGATTTATTTATAGTTTAAAACAATCATCCTAAATCTTGTATCAAAAGTTTGACTTTTTTTGTGTTGAAGTTGAATTTTTTAAGAAGCAAGCAATTACACTATATTTACATTAGATGTACTGATGATCATATACTAATTATTACCTTATATGTGGATATCATATTATTTTTCAATAACAAGAAGGGTATTAAATTAGAGCTAAGAAATCATATTTTAAATCCTTTCAAGATGAAATATCTAGGGACAACGAGATATATATTGTGTATGAAAATTAAGAGGAATCATGAGCAAAACAATCTTTGGTTGTCTTAGAATAAATATATGAATATTATTTTATAAAATTTTAATATGTAGGATGTAAGCTAATTAAAATTCCTTTCCTATTTTGCACTCATATTACTTTAGATATGCATATGAAATACAAGGATGATTTATATTATGTCTAATGTGTCAAATAATAGTGTTCTTAGTAGCCTCGTGTTTGGATTGTTTTGAACTAGCTATATATTGCCCAAGCAGTGGGATTATTAAGTATGTTTGTATCTAATATTGGTACAAAGCATTAGAACAATGTGAAGAGGGTACTTATTTATTTGACTTATTATATTATCGATAATATAGATAATATTGGACATGTAGGGCTTGAGTAATGTAGACTAGGCTAGTGATTTAGATAGTTGGAAGTTGAGTAATGGTTATGTTTTACACTTTATTTGTTGGTATAATGAGTTGGATGAATAAGAGGTAGCTCATTATTTCTCTATCCACCATTGATGTTGCATGTATAGGTGCTACCCATGTCTCTAAAGAGGTATTTATTTGCATAAGTTATGTGTAGGTATTAATTTTCATTGTAGGAAAATTTATATTAGTTGTGAAAATTAAAGTGCAATATGCTTAGAAAATGTATCATGGTCAAAGTGCAATATGGTGGTTATTTTGAGGAAGGTTAACACTCGGGAAAATGTTGTAGACTATCTTACTAAGCTTATGAGAATGGAAAAATTCTCTTGGTGTAGGGAGGTCATGGTCCTCATCTCTTGTATTTGATTGGATTGTTTGTTCCTATCAATGTATTTATAATGTATGATGTCAAGTGGGAGAATTTGTTAGGATTAAGTTGTCATCAACCTTGTAAACTATTTTTCATTTATTATTCCAACATTCTTAATAAGGTATCTCTAGATGCCTCGAGTGTTAATGGTGTAACAATTTTTCACCTGCAGTCTATAAATGTATTTATAAGGGATGAAGTGCTTCGATAGTAAAAAAAAATTATTATTTGTAACTAATTTATTAACTCCTCAAGTGAGGGTAGTTAAAAAGGAATGTCCATTGTAGTTTATGAAGGTGACTTTTGGTTTTGAAGAGAGTCATTTTAGGCACCAAGTTTAATAACTCTATAAATTGGAGCCTCGAGATGAAGGTTTTATATCAAATTTTGACAAGTTCATAAGAGATGTCAACTTGAAGACAAATGAAGGAGAAAGGAACTGTATTGTATTGTAATGTTTCTTTTGAAGATAATACATATTTGGCCTCTCTTTTTGGTGGATTTTTTACAAGGGTTTCTCCATATTCAATTTATGTTGTGATATTTTCATGTAGTTTGCTAAGTTCTTATGTTATCAATTTGTTGAATTGAAATATATATGGTTTTCTACAATTAAGATTGATTGTGTTTCCATTATATAATGAACTTAATTTGAGATTTGTAAAATTGATTTTCACATTTCCATCTAGTAGTTGTTTACCTTTTACTCCCAACATTTTCCCTATTGTGTGTTAGTTTTTCAATAATTATCATCAATATAGAAGGTCTAAAGCATAGTGATGAAATATAAATATGCAATTCTCGAGAGCAGATCTTTGATCAATTTTATACACTTCCATCATGTATTATATCTTGACCTTAGGAAAAGTTTATATAAATATTTCTTTCAATTTTATATATTATAGTGTATCTTTTGTGAACTCTCATTATATATATATATATATATATATATATATATATATATATATATATATATATATATATATATATATATATATATATATATATATATATATATATATATATATATATATATATCCTATAAACAAATTTTAAGCAAATGAATATCAAGAAATTTAAATTAATTTATATTAAAGTGAGTTGGAATTCCTAAATAAAATGTCATACTTGACAACTTTCTTCCATAGGTTTGTATGTATCTAATTGTGTGCTAAATATTAGCACGACTTGGATTCCATCCTTCTACTTATCTGAGTTATCCATAGTGTCATCACCACAAACTTGTGCTTTAAATTGTTTTGATATCTCGCGCAACTTTGTGCTATAACGTTAACTAATACTCTATCTTCTACCCCACCATTTTATAAAGTTTTGGGAATAAGTACTATTAATGAATACCATGGTTGGAATTTTATACAAACTAGATGCTAGGGCACTATGCTTTTATTAAACCCTTTAAAACTGAACGATATAAAAAATTACTCTTCATTCATACAAATACCTCTGGGGTATTATGTAATACCAAGTTCCCTTTAGAGAAACAACTCATTGCATAGATGTGAATGATTTATCCTTATAGTCCAATGACTAGAATAAATTCAATGAATCTCTTTAAATGTAAGGACATAGTGTCTATTCCATGTGCAGGTTGGCCTAAATATTTCTCCCAACTAGGTTAAGTCAAAGTTATTGAAAAAACTCATTTACATAACAGTATAACATAGGGGTAAGTGTACAAAGATGGGGGCGCAAAAAGGATCTTAAGATGCCACTTTTTTAAAATCAACAAATATTGGTCTTAGATGGTAAAATGAAGATAGTTACACTAAAAATTTGAAGATGCCACAAGAAAAAGAGTTCTAGTGCTTTGAATTTATAACAAGAACAAGAGTTATAGTTCTCTAAATATACTTTCTACTCTATTAATATTTTTTGAAAACGCTGAAGATCAAGGGATTAAAAAAGGAGAGTACACTAAGTGGTCCTATTTTTTCAAAACAAGATTAATATAGCATTTGGTGTGCACCCCCTAAATTGTTAATTTTTATTTTATATTTCAAAAATCACTCCAGTGAGAAATTAGCTAATACCATGTAGTTTATGCCAAATTTTCAACCAAATTTTTAAGGAAGATATGATTTTTTACTAGTTTTTGAGTTGGACACATCTTGAAAAATAAATTTTTTAAAGTGTTCCACCCTTAAATTTTTTGAAAACTAATTGAAAATCATTTTTTAAAAAATATACTTTATTTCAAAATTTTATGAACGAGTAAAAAACTATACTCAAATTACCATAGGTTTGTTTTTTGCAAAAGATGGACACACTTAAAAAACAAATTAAAGATGAAAACTTTAACAAAATCAAAACGTGAAAACAATTCTATGGCTAGATAGTTGAAAGATATCTTAACATCATTACATGATATTTTTCTAAATCTAATTTGCATTGAAACATGTGCAAACCTAATGGAGAGCATGGCCAAAAGTGTGTGAATTTTTTTTTATAGTTTTTGAAAAAAAAAATTAGCATGAAATGGTCGTCCAACCCTTTTGGTTGGATGCCCTAGGCAAATCCAACCCAAAGGGTTAGAATTTCCCAATGTAAATAATTTCGTGCTTCCACCAAATGAAAATGTATTTATATTTAGTGCTAGCCAAATTTGGCAAGCGCCAAATGAAAATGCTAAAAATAAAAAATGTATTTTTATAATGCTAGTGCCTAATAGTTGTAGCACCAAATTATTTGCATTGGATCAATTCTCTTTCTCTATATCTGTCATTATGTCTTCAAGCCAAAATTAATTTCCCAAGAAGAATATATACATAAAATATATCATTTTAAGTATGTCACATTTCAATGTCTTTGTTCTTTCTTACACTTTTAAGTTACATATCATGTATATATTGGAAAGATGTTTGAGAGTGATTTAAGATATTTGGAGTTACAATGTAGATTTTAAGTTTTAAAAGATCTCATAATTTTTTATAATTAGTCAAATTTTAGTAATCAATAGGCTCTAATCAACATTCTCTCTCTTTATCTCCCTTAGGCTCGAGACCCATCTCTCTCTCAATCACTCTTCATTTGTCCACTTTCTAACTCTCTCTATCTCACTCTCTCCTCTCTCCCCCAAGATCTAGTCTACCTCTCTCTCTATTACCATTTGTTCTCTCTACTATATATCTCCTCTCTCTCTCTCTCTCTCTCTCTCTCTCTCTCTCTCTCTCTCTCTCTCTCTATACACCTCGCCTCACTCCCTCCCTACCTCTATTTATCTTGGTCTTTCTCTCTCTCTCTCTCTCTCTCTCTCTCTCTCTCTCTCTCTCTCTCTCTCTCTCTCTCTCTCTCTCTCTCTCTCTCTCTCTCTCTCTCTCTCTCTCTCTCCCTCTCTACCTCACCTTCTCTCATTACCCCCATCTCTATCATTGCCTCCCTCCCTGTCTCTTCTACTCTCGATCGTGCTCTTATTGTTTATCTACCCTATCTTTTCGTTCTCTTGACCATTAACTCCCTCTCTCACCCTCTCTCTCTCCCCCCATCCCTAGGTGTCTTCATCCCTCCATCTATACCTCTCCACCTCTCCATCCTTATCGCATTACCCATCTCTCCCCCTCTCTATCTCTCCCCTCTCTAGTTGTTTCCATCCCTCTCCACCTCTCTTCCTCACCTCTCTCCCTCTCACCTTTGTAGGCCTCTCAGTCACTCACTGTCTACCTCTCCCTCCCTCCCTCCCTCCTTATCTCTCTTTATCTCCTTTCTCTTCTTTCTCATTTTCTCTCTCCCTTCGCTCTCTTGGTTTTAATCTCTCCCTTCCTTGTATATGATTTAGGTAATTTGGTGTAGCATATAGGCTTTAGTGTGTAGGATTAAGGATATAGCATTTAGGGTTGAGGGTATTGGTATAGGGTTTAGTGTACAAGATTGATGGTACACCATTTAGAGTGCATAGGGAGTTGAGGGTATTGCTTAGGTTGATAGTTACCTCTATTTCTCCCTCTCCCTCTCTCTCTCTTTTGTCTCTTGAACCTCTTTCTCTTTCCCTCTCTCCCTTCTTTAAATGTTTCCCTCCCTCACTTTCCATTTCTATACCTCTCCATCAATTTCTCATTACCCACTTCTCTCTATCACTCTCTATCTATCTCACTCCTCTCTAGATCTTCATCTATACCTCTCACCTCTCTCCCTCATCTTGGTATCTTGCCTCTCTATCTATCCCTTCTCTACTTCCCTCCCTCCCTCTCTGCCTTCTCTCCATCTCCTCTAACACCTCTCCCTTTATGAACTCTCTCCTTATTTTCTCTCTCTCTCTCTCTCTCTCTCTCTCCACTCCCATCTCTCTCTCCTCCTTCCCTCACTCCCTCCATGTATACCTCTCCCTCCATCCCTTCTCACTCCTCTTTGTCTTTGTTCATTTGCTTCTCCTCTTCTCCCTCCCTCCCCTCTCTAGATCATGACCTCTCCCTCCACTTTATATGCTATAGGGTTTAGGGTGTATTAACTATTTAGGGTATAGGTTTTAGGGACTAGGGTGTAGGATATACAATTTAGGGTAGAGGGTTTAGGAATTAAAATATATCTATTTCAATGGATATTAAAATATCTCATTCCATTTGTAGGAATTCAAATTGAAGTTGAATACTTAAGGAATGGATAATTATGAAGGCATTAATAAAATCTAGAAAATAATATAAGGGGCCTACTAATCTCAAGAGTTGCATGTTAATTAAAGTGAATTCTTCCTAGTTCATGTATTAGTTTTGATTTAATGAATCCTTGAAAATAAAATCATATTGTGCTTTTCTACTATGAAAATTAATGAATGAACAAAGATGTTGTTTCCATATATTAAGTTTATTGAATTTGTAACAAATTTCATTCATGTAAAAGATCTAAAGTATGTTGATCAAATATAAATATGTGGTTCTATTATAATGATAGTTCCTTTGACCATATATTTGGGCCTTAGGAAAAAAATATATAGAAGTTTCTTCTAGTTCTATAAATTCTAATATATCAAACATTATATATCTAGTTCTAGATTTTTGTATTGATTGGTTGAAACTATGGAGTTCAATGGAATTCATGCAAGATCCTCCCCATATTAAAGTATCTCCTTATTTTACTAGAATGTTTCATTGAATTAAATTATAGGTATTCAAGATAACATTTTTCAAAGTAACCACTATAAATTTTTCTAAAATATCTGAGAGAAAATATTCACAATAGCATATATGTAACAATGTGATGATAATTAATTCCCTTAATTAATTAAATTATTTATGAGTTTCAAATTAAGATAATATTGGTAATGTGGACTACATGTTAACACTAAAATAACTTGATTATGAGCATTCATTGTAAGTATATTTCTCAATTTATTATTTGTTTGAATTCAAACATATTAAAAAAATGAGAATCTTAGAGTTTATTGTTACAACTGATAATTGGGAAAAACTTTGAACGAAGACAAGATGATATTATAATTGGGAGGGAAGACAAAATATAGCCAATGTAAGTTACAATAAGAATGGAGAAGGGAGGTTACATTAAGGGTACTCATTACCCCATCCATCGTATTTTAAGGAAGATAGTAAATTATTTTTAAAAAAGGTAGCTTATTCTCCAACACCTCAGAGATGATGATTGGGAGGAGCATGTTGAATAAGGTAAGTGGAATTTAAATAATATTTCTCTTTAAATAAAACTTTTTACCTACTAAAAGTGTTGCATACAATATTATTTATTGCAAAACTCCCATATAAGAGTTAAGTTTTAGATTAAGTTAATATTTTTTGCACCTATGATATACTGAAGATGTTAGAGTTATCTTGTATTAGCTAATAATTATTTATTTAATTATTAGTCTATTAAACTCTATGCTTAAGCTAAACTTAGACATTTAATAAATATTGTAGGTATTTAATAATTATTCTAATTATTAAATACACATAATCCCTTTAGGGTTTCTTTAGGGTTTTTCTTTATGTGCCTCCATTCTTCTCTTGTGACAGGTATTTGCATGCAAGTGTTCTTGGGATCTCTAAAGTTGTATTTTCTCAAATTCATCAAAAAAAAAACATTCAATTTTTGTAGAGCAGTTTGGGCCAAAAGAGATCTCACCATTGGCTCCCAAAGGGCATTTCTAGTCATTTTGATATATAATTTGACCTATTTCGGTGACAAGGGCATCTAGGCCATGATTTTTTCATTGGCACGCTTTACAAGACACAAAAAACCGTATGACTATACTTGCAAATGCGTCAAAAGATTTTTCGTCAAAAAAAAAATAATAATAATTTTTTTACCCTTTTTATGTCTTAAAAGGGGTTTTTTTTCTTTTGGCCATAACTTGGTCATACGGAGGCGTTTTTTCAAAAACTTTATATCGTCGGAAAGCTCTTTTCGATCTCTCTTCAGATCTAGAGGTTTGATCTTCTAATTTTTCTTTTTTGATGGTTTTTTTTGCTGTCAAAGCCAGAAGTTCCTTTTTACACTTCGGGAGACATAACTTGAGCATCCGAATTCTGTTTTTTGAAAACTTTATATTTTTGGAAAGCATGTGTTGTGTACTTTCTATCCATATGGGTTTTATTTCCAGATTCTGCTCCAAGAATATTTTCTTCAATTTTTTAGTTTTTTCAGCACTTTGTGGATATCTTGGTTGTTTCAGGTCTTGGGATCTCTTCTCTGAGTAGGATGTCTCTATTTTGGTTCTCCTTTCTATTTCTAGTCTTTTTATCATTGTAGCTTCTTTTATGCAAATGCATTGATAAAAAGTGCCACCATGCATTGTTTACTTGGGATCATGCACATCTTGTGCCTTATTGTACATGCACTACTTATAAAGTGCCATGGGGGGGTTGATGTTTGTCTTTTGTTTGCTATCTTCCTTTGTCAAGTGAGTGTTCCTTCCATGACATTCGCCTCATGTTGTGTGTCAAGTGAGTGTTCCTTCCACGACAATGTGTACTTTCTCTGTGCCTTTGATGTTCCTGGTTCTTCATCATGCAGTTCTTGTTGGCTGTTCTTTTCAGTGTACTTGTCCCTCTCCCTTTTCAGCATTATGGGGAGGTTTGTCTTGTTGGTTCTAATGCTTCCTTGGTTCGATTAATCAGCTCTTTAGGCTTTGGTTTCTCATGCCATCTGTATCTTCGAGTTCAGTTGTTTGTCTTTGTTTGCCATCTGATTCAAGTAGTGTCATTTGAGGGCACTCATGCAGATTACAGTCTTCTCTACTTGGTTGTGTTCTATTTCAGTGGAGTTTCTTTAGATCAGCAGTTACTCTTCGACAGTGTTTGCAGCTATTTCTTGTTTCAGTGGTGTTTTTCTTGATTTTCCATCTCTTTTTGGAGTAGAGTTTTTTTCCCACGTGATTTTCTCTATTTCTCCGGTTCATAGAGATTTGGTTGTGATTTGGTAGCTCATCAGGCCTTGTTGTCGGGACCCAAATTTGCCTTCATCATGTAGTTGCATTTTTTGCTTCATGCATTTAGTTTTTTAGCTACTCCCTAAGTTCATCTTAAGGGGGGGTGTTAGAGTTATCTTGTATTAGCTAATAATTATTTATTTAATTATTAGTCTATTATACTCTATGCTTAAGATAAACTTAGGCATTTAATAATATTATAGGTATTTAATAATTATTCTAATTATTAAATACTCTTTATCCCTTTAGGGTTTATTTAGGGTTGCACACCTTTAGGGTTGCTATTATCCTTTTATAAGGATTGTATTGTACTTTTTCGTTAAAAATTGATTCCCTTTCTGAATGATCATTTTCTTCTTTAGAGCATTTATGCTTTTTTGCTTTATGTGCCTCCATTCTTCTCTTGTGACAGGTATTTGCATGCAGGTGTTCTTGGGATCTCTGAAGTTGTATTTTCTCAACTTCTTCAGAAGAAAGTAATAAGCATATCAATAATTTAGCAATCTTTACGCACACTGAATCATTTCAAAGCCTCTGGAAGTTTTGCTATCTTAATGTATGTATTAATAGTGTAATGAATTTGAACCTTACAGAATCTAAATGTTACATTGGAAAATGAAGTTTATATTGTAAAATTTTCTAGAAAGTGAGAGCTTGTTATAATTAATATTGAAATTTAAGCGATGTCATAGCATCACTTGGACATTGCTTCTAAATATTTACTATCTAGTAAATGTGGACAACCTTGAACCTTTTTTAATCTTACATATTGGATGATTATTTTACTCATTATTATGGGTAACTAGCCTTTATAAACCTCTAGCATGTTGAATGTTATCTAGTTGTAAATTGTTTTAAATAGTATGGTCATAGTCAATATATGTTTTTATAATATTTTAGGGCATCATTCCTTAGATCTTAATCAAGGACCTTAATTATCTTACCTTTTTTATTTTTTTATGTATATTTAATATATCATATTCATACATTAGTATATTTAAGCATGTCTACACATACACATTACATTTATATATCTATTAATTATAGATCATACATGTAATATACCTTCTTAATAAATATTATTATTCTTTAAATGATGGAATCTTCAATTTAATTTTTGTACACTTATATCTAGGATTATTTATGAATGTTTGTATTTGAATTACAACTCACACTTGACTACTTGTCGCATGGATGAAGAGTAAACTTATCATCATTCTTATTAAAATTGATCATGTTATCACTGAGAAGAACCTGTTGGCAATTGACACTCATTGGATTCATTTTGGTGTCATTGATGGCAGCAAGATATGATGGAAGTAATAAACCGACACTAGGAAGCATATACCGGTAGATACTGGCTTTGGAGCATTCAGGGCTACACTGGCACCGACACCGGCATCAACACTTCTTTGGAAGCTGACATCAAGGAGGATTTACTTAAATCATTTTGTAATTATTATTGTTAAGCTGACATTTTTGTAAATGTATTGTAAGCCGACATAAGGCATATCATTTGTAATAGGTATATAGGTCAGTCTGCTAGGTTATTTGTGAAAAAAAAAGAAGATATATGATATGTGGGGATATAGGAGAATATAACAGAACTGTATGATGCGAAATATATGTATGGAGATCATTTTGTATGCGGATGCTATATCATGCAATGATCTGTAGTTAGCTTGGAAAGCATTCTTGGAGGAGAAGAGATACTAGTAGTAGTTCAGAGTTTATGAACCGGTACAGAGCAGAGCCAGAACCGGAACTCTATTTGGCATAGCAGATGCATTCTTGAGTTCATTTTCAGTAATTTACTTTGGCAGTTAGTGAGGCTCTTTAGTGATGAGCAGTATGCTCTAGGTAGTGTGCCTTTCTACAAGTGCAGGCCCCTATTATATGTAATATCTCTTCATATGGCCAGTGAACTGATATTGTGGGTCACAAATCCCACCATGGTTTTTCCTCATTGAGGTTTTCCACATATAAATTTTGTGTGTTATGGTGTTCATTTATGTGGATTGTTTATTTGCTTCTTGTTATATGTTTATTTGTTTACCGATATATATATGCATGGTCTAGAAAGTTAAAAACTATTCATTCCGACAGAACATTGATTTACCCCCCTCTCAGTGTTCTTAGATCCCAACAATTGGTATCAGAGCTTGGTACCTTGGAAGAAGTTTAACAGCTTTAGGAAGATCTTGAAACTAGAATCTTTGAACATGGATATGGAGAAGCAACTTGAGATGGCTCTTGAGGATTATGATGCTGAAAGGATGAAGAACTTGAAATTGCAAGAAGAATTGAATTTTGCAAATGAATTCATTCTTATCCTGCAAGAAAGGTTATCATCTGCTCAAGCCAAGAGAAAAGAACTTTTGCAACAACCAGATGATGGGGAGAAGAATGCTCCTAAGGAACAATGTCAAAAACTAAGTCAAGTAAACATGCTCATGAAGAATGAAATGCAAGATCTGACTATGAGGTTATCAAAAGATATTGAGGATAAAAAGAAGGAAGATAATCTGGTTATATCTCTGAAGAACAAATTTAATGAATGCAACAGATTGACTCATGAGAATAATTTGTTAAGAACTGATTTGGCACACTCTCTGAATAATGAACAAGAAGTTGAAAGACAAGTAACCACTCTGAGAGATGATCTGACTACTGCAAGTGAGTCTAAAGAGAAGTTTAGGATCAGTGCTGCACAACTGGATGACTTATTGAAAAGACAAAGACAAATTGATGATTCTAGAGGACTTGGATTTGTACAAGGTGAAAGCTCCAGTACTGCAAATTATGATCAGACAACCGACATGCAGAACTCATCAAAATAGAGGAAACCGGTAAGGCAATCTAATGCTTATAAATTCAATGGTAGATGTTTTGTTTGCAATAAAATTGGGCATATGGCTAAACAATGTAGAAATAAGGCAAATCAAAACTACAATTTTGTTCCCGGTCAATGCACAAATTGCAAGAAATATGGTCATAGATCGGAAGTTTGTAGAATAAATGTTAAATGTCATGCATGTGGAAAGTTTGGACATTTTGCTAATCATTGTAGGTCAAGAAATGATTCCAGATATGTCAAAGCAATTCAGAAGAACAATGTTACATGTTATGCATGCAATAAAATAGGTCATATTGCTAAGTATTGCAGAAGCAAGACTCAATCGGTTAATAATGAGAAAGGAAAGCAGAAGGTAGATGAAATACAACAAGATCACACCAAGAGATGGGTTAGAAAATCTGAAGAACCAAGTGGAGATGGATCTATACTGATAACTCCACCAGTAGAACAAAGTATTCCTCCATCAGCAGGAAATTCCACCAGTAACTAAGGCATAAGGTCTTGGCAAAGTTGGAGTAGCTGGCACAGGTGGACCTTCATCTAGTACAAGAAACAAAGAAACATGAAAAATTAGAAGTAACAATCTTTTAAGTAAAGTCCATTCTTTTTAGATGATTTTACTTGTGCCATCACTTTTTCATATTGTTTTCTTAATGGTTAATTTGATAGAATGAATTTGCTCCTCTTAAAGAATACTAAGGTTGAACACACAACGCATAACCATAGTTGAGCTAATATCTAATTGGTCAAGGTTGTTATCTTTGCCCTCTATAACATAATACAAGCTCTATTATTCTCTATACATTATTTCCATGTTTAATAAAAATCTAAGTAATAAATTAGTCATAATACATTCTAGAAATAGCCATAAAGGAAAACTGGAGAAATCTTACTTGATGGAATTATGTGGTGTTTAGACACCAGTCTTCTGGAAAGGAGAACAAGAGCTTTCCCAGGAGTTAATGGAATCTAGATGTCTGAGGTCTGAATGACCCGGCTAACCACTTGGCACTGATGGGTCGCCACTGAATAAAAATGAACTTAATAGTGCAAACAAATATAGATAAATTAAGAATAATATTATAACACTTCAAAACTATGATCACTCACCTTTAGGTTACTAGCAGTCGCCAATGCAGTCAACAACAATGATTTTCCTTAGTCTAAAACTTCGCTATTGATCAGAATTCAGAGCCTAGAACCCACCAGATTGTGTTGAGATAGATCTGATATTTGCATGTATTTATACCAATCCTTATATGGTGAATTCTGCGGGAATTTTATATGGTATACAAATATTTGGCAAATCCCGCGTAACTACAACACGACTTATGTAATTTTTGAGGTGATTATGGGTCGTCCAAATAATTGGCAAATGCAATATAGTTGGCGAAAGTTGGGGTGAATGGAGACACGCGTCAACAAAGTGTTGGGCGAATTGGGTCCTCCTGGCTAACAAATCTTCACATGCCTATAGGTGAATTATGGTCATCTATTAAGGAAACCTCAGAGAGTGTAGGCAAAAAAATTAAATTTACCCTGTGTCCACCGTATATTGTATTGGTGAAATCCTTGCATAGAAACATTTAATTACATGAAACATATGGTGATCGGGTCATGAATTTGACAGAAATTGATAATAATCTGGCGATGTGGCCACCCGCAGTCAGTACAAAATATTTGCTATTTCCCAGGTTGCTGATGTGAAAAATTCGCCATTGGCGAATATTTGCCACTAAAGTAAACTCTGATTGACCCTATTAGTGATTAGTGGATAGCTTGTTTGTAAGGAATTTAATGGGGAAATGAGTCTTTTAGGCATTGGTTGTGGTGCTAGGGAATATTTTTTTTTGCAATTTGCCTAAGGGGGTGTATTGTAATTGGTAGCACCTAAAGCACCAACACCTAAATTTTTCATTGCCTGTAATGCCTACCTACTTCTTTCCAAGAGATATTTATATTTAGCATCATATTTCATGTATTTTGAGATATCAAATGATTATATTTCCATCTTTATGTGATCATTGTAATATTGTAACCCATTGGGCGTGTAGCATTGCTTTCCATTGCTTCACCCATTATATATAGAATAGGTATGTTTGGTGTTTATTTTGAGGATGTAGGTATAGTATATTTCTTCACCTAAATTGGTAGGTTTGAGTTATTCCCCCAATGGTAGTTATATCAAAGTTATTACATTGGGCCTTGTCTATATGTTATCCTTAATTATACTTGAATTGAGTATGAGGTATGTACTATGTGATCCTATGTAAATTTGGATTTGAATCAAGGTAATTATAAAATCCATGTGAAAAGTGGACTACCTCTATTTGCATGTTTTAATTTGATGGTTTTTTTTTCTTATTTTTCCATAAACATGTATTATTGAAATTAGTTAGTGTATTTTGATTGATAGTTATAGAAAAGAGAAATATCATCGAGTTAATTGTTTGAGAAAATTATTATTTAATCGAATGCAATTCATATTTAAATTGAAATTATTTCATTAGACTATGAAAGTATTTGAATTGATTTAATAAGTTTTATTTTTAAATAGCAAAAATAATAAATTGAGCATTTTATTTTTAATGAAACATATTTTTTGAGAAAAAGGAAATTAAATTAGAAATAAATTGAAAATTGGAAAATGGCTAGAAGGAAAAGGAACATAGTTTTATTTTTATTTTTGCTTTTTGGAAAAATTTCAAACTCTCTTCTTGAAATTTTTGAAAATTGGTGGATTGAAAATTTTACATTAAAAGTGATAAACATTTATCCTATTTTAATGACTAATTTTTTCTTAGAAACACATATATATTGATAATAAAAAGAAAGTTTAAAAAGAAGCCTTTCAAAACGAAAATCTTAAAAGAAGCAACTTTCATAATTCAATTTAAAAGAAATAATTTAAGTTTGAGTACAAATTAAAAAATTAACTAAATTAATTTTTTATATTAAATTAAATATTATTTTAAGAAACAATAAAATTACCATGGATTACCATTTATGTCATAATATGCAAGAGGACATATTATAAAATAAATTTGGGAAGTGATGAAATGTGAATCTGCTCTGTATTTTTTTGGACCCGAAGAAACCTGGTTAAGTTTTATTTGACAAAGTGGCCGACATATTTTCTCTCTAGACCTTAACTCTGATCTCGGACGTCATGAACACAATTGCACGGCAAAGCAAACAGAGAAATAAATACAAGAAAAATACAAAGGTGGAAAATCGCAGGAAAGAGAAATGTGGCCTCTAAATTCTAAAGTCACACTCAATCCTAATGTCGGTCGTCTAACATATTTAAGTCCTCTGGCGCTTGGAATTTAAGTCACATATTTAAGTCTTGAACGGTGGAATTTTGACGAATACACCACAACCGTGAATTTGGAGTTATTTCTACAGCTTTTGCTTTGCGTGATTAACGCTATTTGACGAATACACCACTTTCGTTTTCACATTAGGTAGACACCATTCCATCATCAACCTAAAAAATGGAAGGACAAATTAAGGGTGGAGAAAATTGGCTAAAACAGACCTTTCGTACAGTGTGATAGCAACGTGTTAGTCAATCGCAACCGTTTAATGCAAAATCAACGGTGTAAAATGCGTGACTAGTCAATTCGTACTGCCGTTTTGGAGCCAGAATAGACGCGTCCGAGAAAATCCATACCTCATAACATTGATTGATGTGATGGGGATAACTCATCCCTCTTAAGGTATTGGCGATCAAATATTGAGAATACTAAGGAACTGGTATCAAATGGGGGTAAAGTTTGAAAACTAAAAAAAAAATGCATGCACTTAAGCTTGGGGATGAGATGAAGTAGGTAATCAACTTTGAAAATTGGACTTAAGAAACATTTGAAGGGTAGGGAATTAGGATGTTATGGATGGAAATAAATTAGTATTCGTATAAAAGGATGGTTGCAACTCTAATTCTAATCGATTTATTAAAAAAATATTGAAGGAGAGTTGGGATTGAGGGATGATATGTCAAGAGCACTTAGGGAAGGGGATTTTTTTTTTTTTTCTTCTTCTTTTTTTGGAAAGGGGAATTTTAATAGATAAATGTTAGAATGAGCAAAATCCATAGAAGGATGATGAAGTTAATAAAAAAAATAAAAAAATGGGAGTAAAAGACATGTTCAACGAGGACTTTTTAGGTATTGAGGTTTGAGGATGCCATTAAAATGGTACTAATGGAGGGACAACTTTGGCACCTTGTCAATGAAAATTTATTTAAGGAACATATTTAAATTTTGGAGTTGGTATGAGTGGCATAATAACCTTTGTAGGTATGATAGGTTGATAAATTCTATGTAGGCAAATTTTACAAAGTTTAAGACTAGATTGTTGGGATCGGGTGGAAAGGTATATTGAAAGCACGAGGTTTGATAGCTTGATAGACAAAAGGAAATGGAGACGATTGGGATGACATATTAGGTTGGACAACTATGAAATTATAAAAGTCTAGAAACTTACAAAAATTAAGGAATTAACCAACAAAACTCCAACGCTTAAGATCTTTTCTAGAGTAATTTAGCTCGTATCCTACTAATGTGCGATTGATGTAATATATGGCTCTTTCTTTTCCTTCATAATCTTATTGTGCTAAAAGTGCCCCTATTGTTGTTGTTGTTGTTGTTGCTGATATGTAAAGAAGTAAAGGCTTTCTTTCAATTGGTGGCATGAGAACAAGAGGATTCATGAGATGGTCTTTGAGCATCGAAAAAGCTTGTTAGCACTATTCATCCCATTTGAATGTAATGTTCTTGTGTAGCAAATGTGTAAATGAGGGACACTTGTCTGCAAGTTGAAAAATGAATCTTCTGATTGATTGTAGCTTCCCTTCTAATTATCCGAGTTGTCCGATATTCTTTGGTGGAGGAATCTGTAAGATAGCTTTGACCTTTGCTAGATCAACTTCAATACCTCATCGTGACATAATATATCCTAGGATATTCTCAAAGGTTATCTCAAAGACACATTTCTTGGGATTCAAATGAACTTTGTATTTTTCTAGTCGAGTGAAGATTTTGTGTAGAACGTCCAAATGGCTTTCTCTTGTGAGTGATTTTCCCAAGAGGTCATCTACATAATCTTCCATTAAAGTGTGCATCATGACATGAAATATTATGGTCATAGCTCTTTGATAGGTAGCACCAACGCTCTTTAGGCCAAAAGGCATGCCATTCCAACAAAAGGTTCCCCAAGGACATGTGAAAGCAGTCTTATGTTGGTGCTCAGGTGCAATCTTAATTTAATTACAATCAAAGAATCCATCCTTGAGTGATAACATTGCATGTCTAGTTGTAAGATCAACAATAAAGTCTATGTTGGGTTATAGAAAATCATCATTAGGACAAGCTTTGTTGATATCTCTGATATCTATACATATCTTGATGCAGCCATCTAGTTTTGATACAGGCACAAGGTTTGAAATCCATTCTATGTATTCTATAGGTCTAATGAAACCAACATCCATCAATTTCTCAAGTGCAACTTTGACTAATGTGCCACTTATGGGTGCATTTTTCTTAAATTTTATTTTACTAGTTATGCACTTGGTGCTGCCATTAGATGATGCATGACAAGATCAAGATCTAAACCAATCATAGCGACATATGACCATGCAAAGTTGAATTAATGTTGAACCTTGAACAATTTGACAAAACTGGGATGCTCTTGTTCTATCAATGATGTTGCAAGATAGGTATTATGTATATCCTCTTCAGTCCTAATATTAGTTTGCATTTTATCCTCTATAAACACAAGTGATCTCTTGTGGTATGATGCTAAGGAAAGAGTGTCAATCCTTCCATCCTCTGGTCCCTCAGAGAGGTTTTCACCATTAGATGCATCCTTTTTTTTTTACCTTTTCATGGTCTAAGGGCACCACAATGCGTTTTCACTAGAAGACCTTTTATTATTTATTTTTTATATTTTTGCAACTAAAAGGCTTGACACCCTCTCCAAAGTAAGTCATATTGTTGAGTTCAAATGAATCCTTATCTATGGTCCCCAATAGGAAGCTCATATCAAAGTCCAAGGTAATCGATGATAGCCTCGTCATTTTGGAATGTATTGAGTTGTGGAGTTTCTTGTTGGTACTATTCAATAAGTTGAGGGAGAACAAGCGGAAGGCCGTCAATTTGATAAAAGTTGAAAGCGGTAAGGGTAAAGATGCATGAGTCTTCATATATGCCAATGGTGTCAGCAAGATCATCTCTGGTACTCTCCTCATTAGTTTCAATTGTGGAGATAGTTTAAACAACACTACTAGAAGGATATCGTATTGGGAGTTATCACCTTTCGTGGTTTAGACCTTTAGCCTCGAGACCTAGAGGGTTTGAGGTCCTCATCTTGGGGTGTTGAATAATTTTGATTTGTTCTTGGCATGACTGATGCTTGTCCAACTCGAAAATTTTCTTCAAAAGTAGGATCTCTTGACTCTTTGAAAGTTTTCTCAATATCATAGTCACTAGATGACATATCTGAGCCCCATTCCCATTCATTGGAAACTTTTGATGGACAATATGTTTCAAGTATAGTATCAAATTAGTGTCCAAATAGAGGGAGCACACAATCTCAACTTAGGTTCTATCCTAGTCCTTTGTCCCTTTGTTTCTTGGGTACTTATTAAGGTTGGATAGTTTCCACAATTCCTTGATTTCGCAAGCCAAGCAGACCTTTACCATCATATCCCATTTTTTGTAGGATTTTGAAGTCATTTCCATAATTTTCAAGAGGTATCTTAATATTCTCTTGATTTGGTTGTTCCTTTGGGTCCTTAAATAGAATTTTAAAAAGTTTTTCATCTTCCATTTCTCCATGTCTGGTAAAAATTATGGGATCCCATTTAAAAGTAACAATTGTCATAGATTTTGATGATTGTGGTCTTCCATAAGTCTTAGGGGATTCCATAATTTGTCTAAGATACATGGATTGTTGTAAGCTATATTCTACTATTCCTTTGTATGTTCAACCTTAGCCTTGATATCAGGTTTCTTGGAAGTAGAAGCTTTTAATGATGTAGGATTGATGTAAGATGAAGATGAACTGGCTTCTTGATTTATAGGCATTGTAACTTTGGGCTTAGGATGAATGTTTTTGCAATAGAGATATGGATTTGCATCAACAAGAATGATAACTTCTATGTCATTGTGTGGGAATTTGATACATTGATGGTACATAGAAGGAATTACTCACATAGCTCATGGATCCAAGGATGATCCAAGAGTATGCTATAGGTGCTCGATCAAGGTCTAAAACTTGGCAAACCACATCTTTTACCATTGGACCAACTGTGATTGTTAAGGTAACTGTTCCTTTGGACATGAGCTTGCACTTTTCATCATCACAAGATTTGATTATCTTTTTCTTTGAATCTATAGCCTCTTTAGAGAATCGTAATGCTAGAATTACTTTCAAGGTACAAAGTTTTAGACCTACTCCTCCATCTATAAGGACTCTCTTCATTCGATGCTTACGGAAAAAAGTTTCAATATGGAGGGGTGAATTGTGAAGTTGTTGGGGATATGAATCATCTTGTTCAATAAAGGTAAGGTGATGGGGTGAAGATAAGTGTCCGACCATGGCTTGAAACTAATCCACATTTAGGTCGGTAGGTACAAAAGTTTCTTGTAATGTTTTATCTAGGATAGCCTTATCTGAAGGGGATATACATAAAAGACCAAGAATGGATATATGGGTTGGTACCTTTCCAATTTTCTTAATAAAGTTATATTGATTAGAGGATGAAGCAAGTTTTGGCATGGTACCTCATAGAGTGACCTTACCCTAATAGGTTGTTACTGATGCACACTAGAAAGGATGCACAAGACACAAGTTCAAATGTTAGCAATGTTAGTGACAATTAGAAATGAAAGACAAATAAACCTATGATCCTAAGCATTCATATTGTTGGTAAATAGATTTGTCCCTTTCCTGAAATCTTAATAATTATCTTCCTTAAGCAAAAATATAACTTTGTTTCACCCTTTATAAAGGAAACAAACTACCATTGTAGTTGGATGAATTGATTAAAATTCAACCTCTGCATTAGAGGGCAGCTCCTTGTATGATTTGCAATGAATTTATTATATAAATGAAATGCTAATACTTTTTACTAGAAAGCATTGAAAGGATTCAACATTCATCCATCAACACAAATAAATGCCTCCAAACTAAGAGCAAATAATCTTTTTTAAAGAATTTAATGAGAGCTCACAGACTCTGATTCATAAACATGCTCACTGTATAAATTCAAAGCATAGCAGAAGCTCAACAATACTGAAGGTTGATCGATACTCTCTTGTGCCTCACAAGGCAAGAAGGATCAAGCAAATCAATATGTATGAGTCTTCTAATAACTAATGATAACCATGAATTGAGAAAAACATAGAGATCACTGATCTTAGAATGATATCATGCTTATAGCAATTTTCTCAAGAAAGATTACTAATCTTCAAACACACAGATTCAAAGACTGCATAACATAGCACTTTATTGATAATCAGCCATTCTGTTTTCAGACAATTCATAGAAAAACCAAAATATTATCTGATGCACGAAAAGTCACAGTTTTTTGGAACTATTACAAAGACAAGCTTTTTAGCTTAAGTAGCCTCCAGGCTCATAGTTTTTACATTAAAAAATTACACTTTACTTTAACCAAAGTTAAAGAAACCGTTTACTATAATAGAAAAGAAAACTAAATCAACAGCCACTATGAGACTAACACCTCATTTTTAGATTAACTATGCTTCCACTATGGCAGAAGAGGTTATGGATATGTCCTCCTTTGCCGCAGAGCCATGCCATTCCAAGTGTGCTGCCGAGAAGTTCAAGATGACCTGAAAATAAGGAAGACCAATGTGCTAAATTCTTTGCTTCCACACCTCCTTATCCATGTTCACTTGTTTCACTTTTTCCTTGTGTACCTCCAAATGATTCGAGAAGACTATGAGCATCGATTCGATTCTGGCCACCTTTGAGAAGTCGTCCATGGTCAAAGATTTTGTTGTTTGAATGAATTGAATTCTTTCTTGAAAAATCTTGGTCATATCCACAGCTACCTCAATTGTCTTGGCATCGTCTTTCATAAGCTAGATGTCAATGCACTTGAGATCCTTCTGCATTGTATCAATCAATTCTGTCAATCCTCTGAGCAATTTGGTGGACTCTTCATGACCTTGTTTGATGATTGAGTTGCACCATTCCACATTCTTCCTTGATACACACTATACATTATCATCCAAATTTTCTACTGGTTTTTCGGCCAAGAACTTCATCACCCCATATTTTTGTATATCATTCATTTGCATAGGGACCGCCACCCATTTGATCCTTTCTTTCTCCCAAGCCACCGTCTCTAGCTCTAATTCTTTGCTCACAGTTTTGGCATCTTTATAGACTTTCACCAGATTAATGATATAATCTGATCCCTGTTGCATTATAAGATCCAACCATTTATTGAACATTTTTGTAACTACTCTTTTCCTTTGAACCTGGTCCAACATCTTTTGGTTAGCCGGGAATTTGGGATCAAATGATACTGGTATCTATGACAAAGGTTGGGGGTTTGGATTATGGATGGCATTGATATACTTAGCCATCTGAGTAACAACTTGCTTCAATTCCCTTTTGTCTTTTTCATCCTTCCATGTTCTTGAAATTATCCTTTTTGTGGATGATTCCAGATGCTTAACATCCACAACACGTGAAGCAACTCCCAAATCTATCTTTTCAACTGTAAAATCCTCCTCAGTAGATTTATCTACATCTTTCCTTGGAATTGGTTGGGCTATCTCGGCCGTCCAATGACCTGTTGCTTCATCTACTTCAATTATTGTCCGCATCTTGAGTTTCTTTGGCTTTGACGCCTTTCCCAAACATCTATTGACCATGTCCTCCATAGGGATTGTAATCGGAACTACACTACGTTTCTTTCCAACAACAACTTCCAACCATCGTGGTGCGTTTGCAAGCTCTTTAGGCGGAGGAGTTGTTTGCATATCGGGTGAAGTGACAATAATCAAGGTGTTCATGGGGTTTTGTCAGATTTCCTCTTCCTTGCTCGTGTCCATTTCCAGATCTCACGTTCATCCAGATCCTGTGGATCCATTGTTTCCTCTATCTCTTCACTAGGGTCTAGGTCAACAACAACCTATTTCAAAATGGGCTCCCTACTCTTCTTCTTACTCCTGGACCGAGTTACCAGAGCAACTGTGAGACCTCATGGTGACTTCTTTGATCTCCTAGGTTGGATTTTCTCAACAATAGGTCTTGAAACACCCGCAACATTAACAATTTCATTAGTGGAAGAAATGGGAGATTGAGTCACAATGTGTGAATTAATTCTTAGTTCACGCGAGGACAGGTGAAATCCCTCCTTAAACTTTTGGTTTCTCGACCATCTTTCTGTTCTTCTCACAACATTGAAAGTTCTAGCTTGAATACTGCCATCCTCCTTTTTATTCCAATCAATTTCTAGAATTGGTTTTCCTTGAACCTCTGTGTCGAACTCAGGATCTAGGACATCTTCCCCTGTATCTTCTAATACTCCAGATATATTAATCGAAAGCTTCATGGTAATTATTTGTTGCAAAGTGAACCTTGACCACAGTCTTTTCCTTACCTCATATTCATCACTGCAATTCTCCTAGTAATCCTCCAACTGAGGCTCATGGAAAAAATGGTTATCTACATTTAGGTTTTCATTGGCATAACCTCTATTGTCAAACTTTTGCCTTGCCACATATGACTACATGTTCATCCTCTTGAATTCTAATTCCAGGTTCAGGGCGTTAGATACAGATTTACAACTATAGTATCCGAGTTCAACAAGGAATACAATTCCAGACTCACCCTTTGTTCCCAATCTTTTATCAATGTAAGCTAGTTTCTTGCTCACCTCTATAAGTACATAGTTGTCGAAGGCATACCTAGACAACTTGAATGGTTGACCCTCAAAACCACCTACCCATAGGTAAGTAAACCTGGGAAATTGAATAAAGAAACTACCATATATGCTTATGAACTCCATTGCTTCAATAGACATTCTCCTGTTCACATCCCTCTAGAGCTCAAAAGCAAGTTTTCCCACGAAGACCCCATTCCATCTGTCAATTTTCTTGACATGTCTCTGCTGCTGTAATAGGGGATAATAATTATACACCCTCATCCCATCTACCCAAGGTTCATTAGGAAAACTGGGTCAATCCCTTGTACAAGCTAGTATGTAGAAAAGATAAGAAGACATATAAAAACCTGACATTCCCACAAAGTTACTCAATCCTTCATGAAGTCTTTCTACAATTACCTGAGACCAATCGAGATACCTGTCACTAGATAACACCACCTGGATGAAATTCTCTCTAGTCAAGGGCTTTGGCAGCCATGACCCTCCTTTCTGAACTTTTAGGAGCCAATTCCTAGCAATTACACTCATGTACTTTTCTTTTTCGAGAAATAGGCATACGAGTTCCCAATTGTCAAGTCTTCGTATTCGTCCTTGTGCGGAATTCCCATTGCCGCCATTATTGTTTCTCTGTTGATATTGACTAGAAGCTCACCATTACTAGTTCTGATGCATCTGTTCTCTGTGTCATACCTATTCATGCAAGCCATCACCAAATCCGGACATGGTGCGACAAGCGGAAATGCAGCGTCTTCAACAAGACCGCTTTTCACTATTTTCTCCATCATTGAACCGGTTTGAGGGTTCTTGCCTCTTTCTAAGAAATCCCCTAAATCAACATGAACCAAGGAAGTATCTTTTAGCTCTAATAATATGCTCACTAGACATGAGGTCCGACCAAGCTTCAACAATATTGGCCTCATACTCCCTTTCTATACTTCTAACCAAGAAATTCTAAAACAAGGCAAAATTCTACTCCAACAATTTAGAGATTTTCTTCCTATACTGATAAATCTTCAGAACTTAAAGAAACACAGCTTAGGAAGAGTCGTCTGAACTTACCCGTTACCACCATGAAAACTGGAAACTTCCTCAGGAAATCAGAGCTGGTTTTACCTTCAACGCCTCCAATTTGCTCAAGTATGACAGTCACAACCCTTACAAACTATGGAAATAAATTCATACATTCCTTTTGATCAGATGAGAAAATATCTATAAAGCCACACACGCTTCATAATGATTTACTCATGCGTGCGAAGTAATAGTGAAATGACTAAAATATGACACCTTATTAATTATCTATCACCTCCACACAAGTAGTTGGTGCACTCATGATTACTTTCCATATTTAGAATTTTAAAACTATTGAATGTTGGGAATATTCCTTCTTGTTGCGCCACTTTCATTATCATCAAAAGCCTTAGAGTTAGTTTTGAAATGAACTCATGAACCTTGAACCATTTGACAAAAAGTTCAGCGGTTCAAGTTCATTTAGGAAGTACAACAATGAATGAGCCGCACACAACAATACTGAGAACGAGCATCAACAATGATTATTAAGCAGAAGCCTTGAACCATTTGAACCACTTGAGATTTGGTTCAAAGTTCAAGGTCAAAAACTTAACTTAAAACATATAGACATGCGCTCGTTATACAACAATACATTGCCGCAACTTACAAAAGACATTTTGAACCTTGAACCAATTAAGGTTCACGAGTTCAAAGCTCAAGACATAAAACAAAAGTGTGCTTGCTCTCACGAAGAAAAAGACCACAAATGACTCTTTTTTCCTAAAACACTCTTTGAACTTTGAACCTATTGAACTTTTAAGAAAGAGTTCAATGGTTCAAGTATGAAGGAGAACAAAAGACCCGACGAGAATAAAGGCATAATAAGACAACTCGCAAGTATGAACATTCAAAAGGGAAAATTGCAGGGGAGATAACATTGGCTCTGACTAGGGACTAGGACTGTGAAGGAACTAGAAATGAACTCCAAAATCTCTGGTTTTGCAAGCAGACTTTATTTAAAGACCCAAACAGAAACAAAAACAGAAAAGACACACAACTGCCAAACAACCAGAACACTATATACAAAACCATGAGGGACACTTGTTTACAATTGATATAACTTCAAATCCTGACCATTATATGTCAGAGGAAGAGCAGTACCATCTTGATATGCAAGTTTAAATGAATTTGGTCCTTTTACCTCATGAATCAAGAATGGTCCTTTCCAGAGCGATTCAAACTTTGCATGTGCCCCTTTGGGTTCCCTTCTTCTTTCCTAGAGCAGTACTTGATCGCCTAGCATGAATTTTCATGGCTTGGCCTGCTTGTCAAATATCCTCTTCACCCTCATCTGGTGCTCTGTTACTTGGTCCACTAATTTATCCCTTTCTTCATCAATTCTCATCAAATGCATAATCTGCTTTTCCAAAGAATTCTGAAAATAAGCGTCTTCAATGATAGTTTGTAACTTAGTAGTTGCCAGTTCCAAAGGAAGTGCTACCTGAGTGCCTACACCATAGACCAGTTCAAATGGTGACATCCCGATAGCTTGCTTTGGCGATGTACGATCAACCCAAAGGGATTCATACAACTTTTTATGCCAATCCTTGAAGTTTTCACTCACTAATTTTTTTCATGATATTTATGAGGTTTTTATTACTGGATTCAGCTTGACCATTTCCCTAAGGATAATAATCAAAGTGAGCAAGAGAGATTCCATGATCATAGAAAAATAAAGAAATATCGACAGAAGAGAAATTAGTAGCATTGTCAGCCACAATTTTTAGCGGGACCCCAAATTGAACCAGGACGTTCTCTTTCAAAAAGTTACAAACAACCTTCTGAGGATGTCTTTCATACTAGAATGGCCTCAACCCATTTAGTAAAATAGTCTGTAGTTGTCAATATATGTGTATGTCTTGCACTAGAAGTAGGTGGTATATAAAGTTGTCATTGAGACCTCATACTTAGTTTTTTAGGAGAAGTGTTGAATGAAATTCTTGGCCAAGTCACCCTAAGAACTAATCCCAGAAGGTAATCGTGAAAATCACTCCATAGCTTGTCCCCCTAGACTATGAGGGAAGAGGTGAATTAGGTAGGAATCTTCATGAGAAACCTATATACAAGCACTGAATAATTCTCTAATATGTTTCTTAGGATCACCCTTTCCCTTGTACTTGTTAAATTTAGGCACATCAAAATTAGAGGGAAAGGGTGGTATGGGTATATTCCTATCAAAGGGATAAGGAAAAATATTTTGAAGCGTGTAGTTCTTAAGAAGAGTATGCATAATATCCATTTATTGTTGTAATTCCTTCACTTGTTGTTGCAAATATCATTAGGAGGTGTAATGAAGGTGTTGCAATGACTAGCGAGAGGAGGTAAATAACTAGGATATTGGGTACTGGGTGGAGGAATGTAACTATATGGGTCTTTTGGAGGTGGTGGAGGAGGAATGCAATTGTTATATTAACCACCTAGAATATGACCTTGGTATTGATTAAAGAACCTTGAATGAGTGTGAGAATCATGAATGTGATTACGATGGGTATTAGAAACATGACCTTGGTTTTGATCATCAAACAAAACATCAGGTTGTCTAGTGGGACCATGACCACGACCTTATTTGGTATCTTGACATTAACCTTGGATATGACCATGTTGATTCTCCTTTAATGAAACATGAGGTTGTTTATTGAAAGTATGAACACAAACCTGACCTTGATTTGTATCATGATGTCGATCTTAGTGTTGGTCATTAATATGTGTATTGGTAGTTCTTCAACTATGAAGGTCACTAGTATGATATTGCTCATGAGTTCATCAAATACGCATTTGGATATGGATGTCTAGTTTTTTGCAAAAGGCATGAAGGTGATTCAAACACTTGGGTATCTCTATGTCTATTTTAACTAGCATCGACACTATATTGGTTGACCTCCAAAAGTCGAGACACATCAAAATCGGGAGGTAACTTGAAACCATCTTGAGAAATCATTAAGAAATACAATTGTGGATCCTTGCGTAAGATTGTCTCAAGCAACTTGTTGAATTTTGAGTTGGGCTCATCATCTGAATCTTGCTCACTACTACAGATTTTGAAATTCCTAGTGTTGTAAAACTCTTATTCATCATAAGCATAAGTATCCATGTCTTGAGATCTTTAAGCTTCCTAGGATTCTCTTTTGAGTCTTTGGGCACTAGTTTCAATCATATAAGATCCAAGTTTGACTTGAGGGAATGGAAAGATGACCAAGGGGTAATGATGGGGCAAATATATGATAATGACCAAAAGTCAGGAGTTTTCCTTGTAAAGGTCCTAAAATGAAATTCCAATGATGATAGAATTAGGATTATGATAGATATCCATGAATCGATAACTCAAGCAAGATATGACTTCTCGTAACATGACAAATTCCAAGGTAAGGTATCCTAACTCAAGAGACTATAATGGTGTCCTACTTGAAGATGATAGATCTAAGGAAGAGACCACTTGGTGATATCAAAGTTTGATGCAAGATAGTGAGGACAAGAATATAACTTTTAACTTCTCGCAAGGTTGGTGTTTTGGATGAATTGGGGTTTGAAAGCACTAAAAATGAAAAGGTAGAAATGGTGACCTGATGGTTGACTGACTAGGAATCCTAATGATTTAGTTGGGAAACTCTGTCAATCTCTTTAATGAAATACATAGAAAGATACTAGGGATGCGATGATATATGTCACAAATGTGTTTTTAAGATCTAAACACACAATAATAATGTCCAAATATGTATTTTTGCATAAAAATAGACATGACAATAGATATTGAAAACACAACAAGATGTGTCACACACGTGACAAGATGTCTCAGAGATGTGATGGAAAGTGCCACAAATGCAACGAGAAGTCTTAGAGACACATTTTTGGGGATGTTTTTTTTCCCTAATGCCTATCCAAGTATAAATTTGTTTTTTCGGAATTGAATGTGACCAAATCTAATTCTTTGATGATCATTGGGGCAAGAAAACATTGCAAAAAAGAAGACATAATGGTTGTTGTGTGATTAATGATAACAAGTGTATGGCCTACAATCTTCAAAGCCCAAATTTTCATTGATCTTATTACAAAAGAAGACACACCAAAAATGGGCTATTCATAAGGTCAATGCCCAATGGTAGAAAAATCAGTCCCACACTTGGAATCTCCTTAAACTCAAAAGAACAACAACTTAAGGGGCGCTTCGCAACCTTGTCTTTGCGAGAGACGATAAGCAGGGGCCTCCAAGACATTATAAAATATAAAATAAATAAATAATAAATATTTATTTAATTAAAGGAGTATTATAGGTGTGTACAGTTTACAATTTGCATGGTGTTGTCATTAATGTCACACTTGTGTGTATTAATGACATAGGTAAAGAGGAAGTTGTAGTTGCTCAGTTGTGTTCTTAGTACAATTGTGGTCATTAACATTGATCTAATTATTAATTGGTATTGTATGATCTGAAAATGAGAGTTCAAATGTTGTTATGATGTCTAGTTGTAATATTGAGTGAGTATGTGGTGTTTCTAAAAGGTGGCAATAAAGGAAGTTGAAATACACAAGAAAGAGTATTTAAAGTCCTAATGGGAGAATTCTTTGCATTCCTTTTCTTTTGAAGATGATGAATTGCAGTTTTGGATTTAATGCCTATTTTTTGTGGATGTTGTAGTATTATATTTTTAGGTCCTTAGTCCTTTGAATGTTGAAGTTGATTGTTGTAGTTTGTTAATAGTGAGGTTATTTATTAAGACTAGTCCAAAGAGTGCTTTGCATCACTCTGCAGTGTTAGTTCAAGTTTTTTGGCTTGGAGGGCATGTTCTTATTGCTCATGGAATGCTATAGTTAAAAATTCAAGTGTTGGTTTTCTCTGCAACTAAAGTTATGTTGTTTTATTGTTTGGTTCTATCTATTGTATTGGTCTCTAGCCGACTCAGTTGGTTTATCTTATTTGGATCATACTCTTTTGGTCTGGATATTGATTGGAGGTTGAGTTAACATGTTGTTATGGGTTTTATTGGGGCATGTGAAGATACATATTAAGTTATTTGCACTAGAAAATTATTTTGGGATGATTGGCTAGTGTGCTTTATTGTTTATCTACATGTTACGTTTGATGTTGACTTTGAAGGATGTGTTGGTGTGTGTAGTTTGTTGGAATTAACTTAGGAAGACATGTTGTGATGTATTGCGGTCCCCTTTATCTCCTAGAGTGGACCACATTTAGTGAAATACTTCATTGTAGTTGACATTGTGTAATTTATGATTGTCTGTGACCGATGCATTTGAGTGTGTCGATGAATAAGTTGATCTATATAGATGTACAAGTGTGTGAATTGAGGTGTGGATTGGTTGAGGATGATGTAGAAGTACATGTGTTGAAGGAAAAAGTGTGAATATATCAACTTGTGATGTATTTATGATAAGGAGATCCTACTTAGATTCAATTCATCTTTTCTCAATGTTTGTCAAAAAGTATCGAGTCCTTTTGGTAGCTTGCTAGATCTGTATCTTTCTTTAGGATCATGAGTCTCAATAATGTATGTCCACTGTATCTTTCCCTAAGGTTGTGTGCCTTATCCTACAAGTCCAAATCAAGAGTAGTGAGCTTCCTTGGCCTTGTGCCTAAAACATTGTATTCAATCACCTATATTGTGAGTGTGATTATCACTACGGGTTTTCCCACATTGAATTTCCCATGTAAAATTTTGGTGTTCATGTGTTTAGTGTTTGGTGTTTATTGTTTCATCTTTCATTGATGTTTAGTTGGTTAATGATAATTGATAAGTATTTATCACTAAAGAAATTTAAAAGGACTTTGATAAGAATATTTCACCCCACTTCTTAGTCTTGTGGTGTGTTAAACAATTGGTATTAGAGCAAGGTTCTTCTAAGTAAATCTTAACCACTTGAGAATCTTTGAGATGGTGTAGGAGGATAGTTACAAAGTACCAAAGTTTGATGACACAAATTATTCCTTTTGGAAAGCACATATGGAATATTATTTGAATTCTCCATCACTCGAAATATGGGATATTATTAATAGTAGTTATACTAGTCCATCTACTTCGGATGAGATCAATGAGCATGAGAATAATGCCAAGGAAAGAAATGCAATTGTTAGTAGTTTGAGTGACTTAGAGTTATTGAAGGTCATGGGTTACAAATATATAGAGGAAATTTGGGATAAGTTAAGCAAGATTTATGAAGGAGATCTAAAGATCAAGCAAGTCCAGATGCATAATCTAAAGTATAAATTTTAGACAATGAGGATGTTTGAAGATGAGATCATTGAAGGTAACTTGCATTGAGTGAATGAGATAGTAAGTGCAATTGGAGGTGTCGATGGAGTACTAGGAGAAACTAAATTTGTGAGAAAAGTAATGGGACACTACCTAGATCCTATAATCCTAACCCTAAGTGAGAAAATTTCCTATATTTGCGATAAAAGAGTTAAATTTAGTGATCAAACTTAACAGAGCATGGAGATTCAAATTTTTGTCAAGGTAAGGATCCATTAAGGATAGGTTGTTCATTGATAGACATTGATTTTGAATGCATGACTCATGGATTAGGAAGAGACACAATGCTCATCGCAAAAAATCCAATAATACGCTCTTCTTTAGTTACAAATTTTAAATTATCATTTTGTAAAACTGACTAATGTCACTTATTGTAATTAAGATTTATAATTTTGACCCAATTTATAGAAAAGTTAGGTAAATCCTAACTTGTTCCCAACAAGTAGTTATAAAAACCAATTACTTAGATAGTTATGAGTAGTAATTACTAAGGTAGCTGCGAGAAATAATTGCTTAGGTAGTTATGAAAAGTGATTACTTAGGTAGTTACAAAAAGTGGTTACAAGTTAGTTATCAAAGAGCTAGCATATAAATACAATGCTAATTAAAATGTAAAGGGGACTTTTATAGAGGATAAATTTTGCAAAAATTCTTAGAGAGATACATTGACGGCTTTTGTGTTTACACTTTGTATAGAAGGGTTCTTGAGTTTGCATAATTCCATGGAAACAATAAAGAATTTATTTAGCTCGAATGTTCTAGATTAATTTTCAAGTTATTATTACTAATTTTTTGTATGTCAAGTTGGCGATATCTTTTGTCTACGGGAAAAAATCACATCTATTAAATTTCTTATAATCCATGCAATTGATCTTATTAAGTACATTTAAGATTTGGTATCTTAATTTGAATGTGTTGGAGTTACTCATCTCTTCATATGTTGAGATATTTCATGCTTCTTTCATTGTCATTGCATAAAAAAACATACTTTATCATGAAAATACCTTTGCAATTATTATCAGTTGTGAAATCATATTCAATATTTGTAGGTTTGCCAGTAGGGATTTTGTTATTCATCTTCCTTTAGTTTTGTCTTGTCTCCTTTAATACTTTCAAGTTAAACGCACACAAAACCCATAAAAACACCATCATACGAGAGAGTTGCTCCTCTCAAAAAATAGAGGAATCATGCTATTTCATAATAATCTCTCCAAATATTGGAATGATTGTCACTTCTCTTTGGGAAAATAATGTCAGTTTTGGAGAATCAATCACAGTGAAAAATTTGTTTACCAATAGGATCAATTTGCACTCAAATGGAAACTTACTATAAACAGTAACCCTATATAATTGTAAGGTTGAAACACCATTTTAAAAATATTTATGGAGGATATTATGAAAAAGAAGAAGAAATATATAAAGTTTAGTTCTAGATTTCACCCACAAACTAATGGACAAACGAAGGTAGTATATTAATGTTTGAGCAACTTGTTGAGATGTCTGGTAGGAGACAAGATAGAAAATTGGGACATGATCCTAACACAAGAAAATTTTGCATACAATAACTCAATAAACATGAGTACAAGAAGAAAACCATTTGAGATTTTGATTGGGGTGCACCCCACAAGAGTTGCAAAACTCAAATTTACCAATATAGAAGGAAAAAGGAGTGTAGTTCAGTAGAGGAATTTAGAAACTAAATGAAAAATTACGATTCATATTGAAGTTGGGAAACACTTATAGACAATGAATAACAAATGCAAAGGTTAAGTACCTGAGAGAAGGAGACACAAAGAGTTCCTAGTTGGTGATGAATTTAAGATATATCTCAAGAAGGAGAGATTCCTACTAGGCATATACAACAAACTCAAGATAAAGAAGTTTGGTCCATGAAGAATTTTTAAAATTTTTGACTCAAGTAACATGCATGAAGTTAAGTTACCAAATGTAATTGACATATCACCCATATTAAACATTGTAGATATTCATTAGTATGATGAGAGACATTTAAGAAGAGGCAATATAGAAGTTTGTTTCAAGGAGAAACTACCACAATACCAACAAGAGTAGATAGAATAGATGTTGGACAACAAAGTTGAGCATAATACCAAAAATTGATGGTACATGGAATACCTAGTGAAGGAGAGAGGAATACTAGTAGAAGACTCATCATGGGTTTCACAAGTAGAGATGGAATGCGTTGGATTTTATCCACAATTGGTAAAGTGAACGACTCACTTATCAAATAACCTTGGGTGTCTGATGCAGGCACATCCCAAAAAACTTTAATGTGATCTATTGTGTTACAATCATTTGGCTTGGAACAAAAAACCAAACATATATGACACCATTTGAACAACATATTTAAGTATCAAGGCATTTGGGTCAATTTTTAGAAATATATCACTAAAAAAAGATCATAGTACAAATAAAATATCATACAGTTTATCAAGTGACACATGCAAAACCTTTTTGTACCTTCCAACATAAAATATAACATATCACACAATAGATAGTGACCAATGAAACTTCCAAATGGGACCCTAGCCTAATTTATTAGTTCTTTGAGCTTCATCATCAAGATTAAGTCAACCTACACATTTCATGAAGCATCAAGTGTTGGGGCAACTTTTAATTGACACAAATAATTGCTAAGGCTTAGAATGAATATCTAAACATCTATTCCATATAAGAGAAAGTAGTTAGGAAGCTAGAGAGATAGTAGTCACTAAGCAAGTTAGGAGTCAACAAGTTAGTGAGTTAGTAACAAGAGTCTTATCCTGAATTCCATATTTTCATGTAAGCTTGCAATTAGCTTGTGGTGGCTTGTGGCCAATCTGTAATTTATACTTAGAAAGCAAATAAAAATTCTATAATCATTCTACTATATGAATCGATGATATTTCATGGTGTTAAGATATTTTTGTTGTGTGTAAATCTAGGCTACATGGTTTGATAGTCCTATCTCTAAAACCTTCCTCTGTGTCTGCATTAATTACTATTTAAAGGTTTTATGCATTTTTTAACGAAATGTGAAAGGTAAAATAATGAAAATCCCAAACAAACATCAAAGAGTAGTATGGAACAAATAAATCTATGGTTGAATTAAAATAACAATCAGGAAAGGAGTCGAGATAAGGAAAATGAAGGCTAAAAAGTAATGAATTAAAGGAGTAAAGTTGCATCAAGATAGTTTGAAACCAAAATAGTCTAAGGAGCAATACATAACCTCACTCTTCTTATCCTTGAACAAATCCTTCTTAGTTGATCCCCTTTTTCAAATGTTATTCTTGATTTTGAAAGACTTGTAGAACTGCATGACTTCCTCTCTCTCTAGACACAGTATCCCCTTTATCATATAAGAATAAGCTATTAGCAAAATTACCTTTACCATTTTCTACAATTTATATCAAGTTTGATATATCTCAAAATATTGGCTTAATGTACTAAGTAAAAACATGAAATGAATCTATTAAGAGTTTTTTCTTAGTGGTTCAACAACTAGATTGCTTAGATATCAATACCCCTGCATTTATATATTGAAGTATGCACCTAAAAAAAAAGTTGTCATTTGCCTAAGCTACCACAAGTAGGGGCTAAAGATCTCCTAGGATCAAACTTGGTTAAATCTCACTTTTGAGGGATTTGAATCTTGGTGGATGGTATGATGAACATAATATTATTCTTACTAATCGAACTACAACTCTTTCATTACTATAAGTTATTTGAAGTGAGTAAGGTCTCTGAAAGGAGCATATGCCATACATTGCCTACTCATTTGAGCACCTATAATGAACAACATGATAGAGGGTTGATAATTGACGTATGGACACCTAAAATGTCGATATGTATTACATGAGATAAGATGAAATTGTTTGTGGTTTGACACTTGTGGTTTGACTAGTCTTTGGATGGTGTTTCTTTGAAACAACTCAATTTAATCTTTTTACAATCGTGTATAATATTACATTCTATTAGACCTAATTTTTTTTAATGATCAAACAATCCATTATAATTTAGAGGTCATCCAAACCCAAAAGTAAATATCTGTTTTTCACATTTCTATGAAGTAAAATTAACATATGATATTAAACTATTTGTTTTTAGTAATCTAGGAACTTGCCCATTTGTGTCTACAAGGTGGATGAGACAATAGAATAATATGTGCTTTATTCCCTTCCTAATCTGCTTAAGTAAGCAGAATTTCACCCTGATTTCGTCTCTCTAAGATGAAAACTTGCCTGGAAGAGATAGTAAGGTTACTTTCAGGAGTCTATTAAATTCAAAGCGAGGACACGTCTAATCAATTTTAATGTTGGTCGTCGTAGTCAAATTTTAAGTTACTTCTACAGCTCATACGCATAATATTGTCTGCAACGCTATGGTACACCACTTCCGTGTTTCACATTAGGTAGGAAAAAGGGTGCACCATTCCATTATCAACAGAAAAAAATTAAAGGACAAGTTCATCTTTTACATAAAGATGAATCTATTCTGTAGACTATTTTGATAAAAAAATAATGTATAATATATAATTAAATATTAATCATAAATAAAAATTTGTCATGGTTTTGTGAAAATAATTAGATAGGAAAAGTGTTTAGAGTTTTGTTTGTTGTGGATATTTATTTACTTGGTTAAGTTAGCTATTGAAGTGAAAAGAGGGGTTGGTTGAGTATATTTGTGAGTGTTAATTAGTGGTTTTTTAAAAAATGTGCCAATTCAAATGTGTTTTGTACTTACTTTACTACTTATATCAAAGTTGCATGTGACAAGCAAAATAAAGGCAGAATCTTATTGTTATTTTCCTCATGTTGATCATATTTGAACTCATCTTTCTAAAAAATCTAGCAAATTAAAAAAGAAAATAGTGATCGAAAAGAAAATCCGTCAGTAATCAAATGTGAACCTAAAACTTAAAATTAGATGGACGAGAATTAGAATTAATCATGACCACTTTTGTCCTTCTCTCGAATATAGTTTTTTTTTGTTTTTTGTTTAACCTGTTCAGATTATATATTCCTAGGTTCACATTTCTCATTGGCATCATTCTATTCAATGCATTTGTCTACAAAAGTTTAGAATATTTTTGTAGTTTAACACTTAAATCATTGAATGGATTTCTACTGAATACACTCTTTTTTTTGAAGTAATTGTTGATCTATATAAAGATCATTATGGATCTATATCACACTTGCATCATAATATTAAGATAACTTTCAATTTGATCTTGCTCGTATTTCCAAAAGTACTAGTGAAAATATATTTGAACAAAAAGTTGCTAGAATCACATATAATATTTTTAAATGTTTGGAGAAAACTATAAGCTCTACAATGTGTGTAAGTATGCAAGTACCATCTGCTAATGAATTAATTCATTACAAGGTGCTTTCTATTTATACTATATTTTGATTATAGCAACCATTAAATAAATAATAATAATTTAAGTGAACCATAACTATTAAAAATAAATATTTAAGTATTACAATGTTAAATAAATCATTAAAAAAAAAAGCAAAATGAATAAATAAAAATATTGCATGGTAAATAAATAAAATTATTCAAGTGGTTGAGCTCAAATGATTTTCATGTTAAAATGTTGAATTTGGAATCCCTAAAAAATATCAACATTTCAACATCAATAAGACAAGGTTGTCCCTTAGCTCCCTTGTTTTATGTGCTCATTGCTAATGCCCTTGGATACCTTCTACATCATACTAAACAACAAAAAATTATCCATGGCATTTCTCTATCAGGTGATGAAGTGGCTTCAAATTCTCATTTTGTTGATGATATCTTATTATTTTCAAAATTCTCAAGAGGAGCTCAACTAACTCTTGAAATCTTAGACTTATACTATGCTTCTTCTGGCTCTCTAATTTCTCCTAATAAAACTAAATTTTGGATGACTTTAGTTGATCAATCACCCTCTTAGATTCCCTCCCAATGGAAATTCAACTATCATGGTGTGATCTCAAGAAACCTTGGCATCCCATTTATGATAGGAGTCTCCTTGTTTGAAATGTTGAAATGGTTCGTTCTCAAATTAAAAAGGAAGATTGAACATTGGTTAAACACATTTCTCTCAATGGTTGGTTCTATTCAAATTGCTAATTAAATTCTCATAGCCAACCATGTCTACATTTCATCTTGTTGGCTCCCTTTGAAAAATGGATATATTTCAACAAACACAATTGATTAGAAGGTTCTTGTGGGGAAGATGGAATAATAAAATGGGACATGCTATTGCTTCATGGTCACATTGTATTCAACCAAAAAGAAAAGCGGGTTAGGAGTGATTGACCCCTTTACACAAGGAGTTTTCCTAATTACCAAATGGATTAGAAGAAGTCTTCATGGATCAGCACCGTTGAGGTCACTTATTAGACACTGAATTGCTACCACTAGAGCCAACAATGCTTGGAAAGAAGTTGGGTGGAAAGATCAAATCATTATGGCAAGATACTTTAAACCTCAATCTTCTAGAAAATTTTTAAGCATATGGAAAGTGTAGCAGCTTGTGTTTCCTCTTCTTGAATGAAATGAATAAGACCTTAGCCATGAAATGAGCTTATCATCTTCATCTATTTGGTAGAATCAATTGATATGCTTTGATGATCAACTTGCTCTTTGTTCCCAATTACAAAGTAAGAGCTTATTCAAAAAAGGTGTCTTAGAATTTACGGACATTTGGGACTTTACCTCATCTACTTAGAAAAGAGACTTGCAACTTAAACAAGAGTTCAAACTTGTTAGATAGTTCAAATAACCAGAAGACAACTGAGAGGGGGGGTGAATTAGTTGTCTCAGATTACCGAAACCTTAAGCAATTTAAAAATTTAATACTGGAACCCAAAACATTAATACTGTAATGCTTAAACCAAATACCAAAATAGTAGATAAACCAATTAAGCATAAACAATAATCAGAGACTAAATACCATCCACGTGACAATAATATTTGTATGTGGAAAACTCGGTAAAGGGAAAAACCATGGTGGGAAGCCTACCCACAGTCAAATAATACTTTTGTAGTAAGTATGTGAATTACAATTGAGGGGCATGCATTTGTAGGAAGGCCAACAACCTAGAGCGCACTGCTCATCACAAAAGGAGTCTCACTGAATACATAGAAATCCAGACTAGAATCTGGAAGAATGAATGAACTGCAAAGATGGCATCTCCTATACCTGAATACAATTCTGGTTAAGTTCAATACCAGAGGACTAAATCCTCTTACATAAACCCAACTTGATCTCCAATTATCGATCAAATCCTCTACCTAAATGATATTACATTATTCACACATTACATATCCATATGTCTTTTCTATATACTGATATCATCTACAATGAGATCTTACATCATATATATACAAACCCTCGACCATAAACAATCAGGTCAGCCACCACACAATAAACTAATTACATAATTACAAAACATGTCAGCCTTAGACCAAACAAATAATATCCAACCCATAAGACATCTCAAAAAAACATCAAGAGGTCTAATCCACATGTTACATTAAGTCGGTCCGTAACCTAGATACACCGAGACCTAATATAGGCCCATACACGCGAAAGCAATAATCCCAATCCACCAATTCTTGAACATGATCACCATCAACATCCCGAATCTCCACCAGAAGCCACACTAATACCACTTATGCATATCATCAAAGATCTTCATCAAAGCTCTGCTGATGAAACCCTCGCTGAAACCACAAACCAAGCTTCCAAACAAACAAGATAGCATCCGATCACTAGAACAAAAACCAACTACCTGAATATGAACATGAGTAAGCCAATTCCATAACCAAAACATACTAGAGCATACCTGATCATGCCAGATCCAAACCAACTAGAAACCACACAACCTAATGGGGCCAGAAGAGTGCCGGTAAAGCATCCAAAACAGCTAGTGTTGACATCAGTGACAAAACATCAATGCAACACATAATCAATTCCTTCAAATGGCCAATAATCTCCCCCTTTGGCATTGATGGCAACACTAGATGTGAAAAACATCTAAGTACCAAGAAATGCCAAACAAGTCTCCCCCAATGGAAGACAACCAACAATCTCCCACTCAAAGATATAACAATTAAATTCTGAAACAAAGACCAAACTCCCCATGTGAATGATATCTCTGTAAATCTTCATTTTACACATATATCTCTCCCCATGATGTATACAAATCCTTAAGTTTTTCACATCAATATCTCTCCCCTTTGACATCAATGCCAAAAATCTGGCAAAAATATCAAAGAAAAAATAAAAATTACTGAAACATAAGGATAACTACCCCCCCTAAGCAATATCATCAGTACTAGAATGAATAATATCTCTGATAATACATATTGGACTAATGCCAAAAGGCATCAATCAGTTCTCTGAAGAAGGGGTAGAAACCCCTAACCTGTCTCTTAGGTACTCAAATGATTCTTTAGACAAAGGTTTAGTGAAAATATCTAAAATCTACTCTTTAGTGTTCACATAAACCAATCTAACTTCATTTTCTTCCACCTTCTCCTTCAAAAAGTTATACTTGATAGATATGTGCTTTATCTTAGAGTGAAATACTGGATTCTTTGATATGTCAATAGCAACAAAGTTATCATAGTGAATAACTACAGGTCCAATGTAATTCACTTTGATATCCTTCAACATTTTCTTCATCCATAGAACCTGTGTATAGTTAGTACCAACAACAACATGCTTAGCTTCAACTGTAGACAAATAAGTACATGATTGTTTCTTGCTGATCCATGAAACCAACTTCTTTCCAAGAAACAAAGCTCCACTAGAAGTACTTTTCTGGTAATGAACATCTCCAGCCCAATTAGCATCTGTATATGCACATAATGTAAAGTCATCATCCTTAGGGTACCACAAACCATATTTAGATGTACCTTGCATGTATCTAAAAATCTTTTCACCGCACTCTCATGATTTTCTCTAGGATCACTTAGAAATCTAGATGCAATACAAACATCATTCATTATGTCAGGCCTAGTCTCAGTCAAATAAAGTAGAGGTCTAATCACAAATTTGTATCTTTTAGGATTTACGAGTGCAAAAACATCTTTCCTTTCCAATTTCTCACTTGTATCCATAGGACTACTTACTGGTTTAGAATCTCCCATACGAAATTTATTCAACAATTTTCTAGCATACTTAGTTTGACAAATTAAAATATCTTTATCAGTTCAAGTAATTTGCAAACCTAAGAAAAATTTCATTTCCCCAATCATAGACATTTCAAATTCTTTCTCCATATTCTTAGAAAATTCTATGCACAACTTATCTTCACTTCCAAAAATGATGTCATCAACAAATACTTCAATAATCAATATATCATCATTAGTGATCTTATAATATAAATTATTGTTGGCATTACCCTTAGTAAAACCAAGCTTCAAAAGATATTTATCCAACCTTGCATACCAAGCTCTAGGTCCCTGTTTCAATCCATACAAAGCTTTCCTTAGCCTGCAAACCATGTTTGTATCACCTGAAAGTGAAAAACCATCAGGTTGCTCAATATAGAGTTCCTCATAAAGGTCCCCATTCAAAAATGCACACTTAACATCCATATGATAAACCTTGTAGTTTTTATAAGTAGCATAGGCAAGAAATAATCTTACAGCTTCAATCCTAGATACAGATGCAAAAGTCTCACCATATTCAATTCCTTCCTTTTGAGAATATCCTTTACAAACCAATCTAGCCTTATTCCTTACAACTTGACCATCCTCATTAATTTATTCCTAAAAACCCATTTAGTTCTAATAACATTCTTATTTTTTAGGTCGGGGAACTAAAGTCAATGTGTTATTCTTCTCAATTTGATCTAATTCTTCTTCAATAGCTTTCAACAAACATTCATCTTTACATGCTTCAATTACTGATACCAGTTCAACTTGAGAAAATAAACATACCTCATTACTTGCTAGTCTTCTTCTTGTCATCACTCCAATACTATTATCCCCAATGATCTGATCTTCTGAATGATTCAATCTCACATACCTAGGAATCTTTTGACTCTCTGTTCCTCTTCCTGGATCTTCAGTTGTTGTTGATTTTTTTGATACTACCGCAGTAACTGGTTCAATATTCTACTCTGGTAAAGGTGCTAGATATAATCATTTCCACAACCGGTTCTTGCTCATAAACTCTGATTTGACTTCTATTCAGCTCCAACCTTGACATTAGCGCTCTCCACAATTCTGTGCAATCTCTTGTTATAACATCTATATGCTTTGCTTTCATTAGAATAACCAAGAAATATGCCTTCATCACATCTAAGATCAAATTTTCCAATGATATCATCTCTCCTGATATAACATTTACTACCAAAGAATAGCAAATATAACTAAAGGTGTATTGCCAAACCATAATTCATAAGGTGTCTTACTGGTTCCTCCTTTGATATGTACTCTGTTGAATGTATAGACTGTTGTTCTTACTACTTCTCTCCAGTAGATGTGAGGTAGACTAGCTTTCATCATCATTGTTCTAGCAGCATCAAAGATAGTTCTATTCTTCCTTTCTACAACTCCATTCTGCCGAGGTGTCCGGGGAGCAGAAAATTGTCTCCTTATACCATGCTTCTCACAAAAGTTATTAAGCTCATTGGATGTGAATTCTCCATCATGATCTGATCTCAAATATTTTATCTTCAATCTCTTCTTAGTTTCCACTTTAGCCTTAAATATTCTAAACTTTTCAAAAACCTCAGATTTCTCCCTTAGAAAAGTAACCCACATCATTCTAGAATAATCATCAATGATCAGCATGAAATATCTATCAACTTGAAAACTTTTAACTCTAGTGGGGCCACACAAATCAGTATGAGTAAGATCAAGAACATCATTAGATTTATCTTGTATACTCTTAAAAGAGGTTCTCACCTATTTTCCCATTTCACATTCTTTACATGTACCAGATTATAGGGCTTAACAATCTTAGGTATATCTCTAACTGCCTTAGTTGAACTAATCTTTACAATGCAATCAAAATTCACATGACATAGCCTCTTATGCCATAGCCAACTCTCATCAATTTGTGCAATCAAACATGTCTTCTCACCAGAATTCAAATGAAATATATTACCTTTTGTCTATGTACCGGTTGCAATATCCAAACAAGATCTATTAATGATTTTGCATTTTCCATCCTTGAACTATAATTGAAATCCCTTATCCACCAATTGTCCTACACTCAAAATATTATGCTTCAAACCTTCAACAAAATAAATATTATCAATATTTTTCTTACCATCCAATTATATAGTTCCTTTTCCTTTGATCATACATGCTTTGTCATCTCCAAATTTATCTAGACCACCATCACATTCTTGCAAAGATAGAAACTTCCCTTTATCTCCAGTCATATGATGTGAACATCCACTATCAATTACCCATTCATCCTTGTCTTCAATTTTAGCAGCAAGTGCCTTCTATTTAGGTACATTCTCTTCCAGTGTCAGAACATCTTCCTTGATAGCCAGGAACACCCATTCCCTCCCATTGCCAAAATCACTAGTAGAGTCTTTTGTTGGTTCATCATGAAAATCAGTCACACCTTCCTCATCCGCTATGTAGCATGATTTATTTATGTTTTTCTTGTACTTATACTTTTTCTGATATCTAGGGTTAGGCTTAAATGATCTTCTAACTCTTTCTTCAAATCTTGAATTCCTTTCAGGACATCTAGATGCAAAATGACAAATCTTATTACATGCAAAACATTTAAAAGGTTATTTTCATTCATACTTACTTCCTACCAGTCCTTTAGGTACTCTTCTAGCAAATAGTTCTTCAATTTTCTTAAACTCGTCATCTTCTCTCTTCATATTTGTTGGTGTAAATAATTATTCATCTTGGATATTATTACACTATACTCAAGTTTACTTAGGTACATGCATTTAATAGTAGTTTGGGTATGAGACACTTGGGTGTTTGTGCCACATTGGGATAGTGTGAGTAGGAGAATTTCCACATTTTACCATGTGTTTATCTTGTTACTACTCTATCATATCCACTTATTGTGGAGTGATAATTCCACCTTCAGTGGGCGATCCACCTCATGAGGAATATTTTATTGTTTCTTCTACCTACCCACACCTATTTCTTACCTACCCTTGTTTCTTATTGAGCCACATGTCATGTTTGTGTGATCACATATCCATAAGCCTTTCCTATATAAGGAGGCTCATCTACATTGTTTGTACGAAAATTCATTGAACATCTTGTAATGATCCAGTTGATCATATTTTGCATCTTGATAGAATACAATTTATTCCTATCATATATTTTGTCTCTCTTATTTTTTCTTTCTATTGCCTCTAGATCTTGGCAGATTCTCACATGGTATCAGAGCCATTCGAGTGTCATTGGTTTGCCAATTGAGAGAAATTTGAGGTTTTGCATTTTGGAGCTTTCTATTGCAGGTTATTATTGGATCTTGTTGGGTCAGATCTGAGGTCACCATTGGATTGAGGAGGTTCGAGAAATTAAGAATCGCCTTTTGTTTCGTCAAAATCTAACATCCGAGGCCAAATCTAGAGTCGGTTGAAGGTGGAGGGTGGTGACTTATCCCAGTAGTGATCTGCAATTTTGGATCATTTTTGGCCAAATCCATCATCCGCATTGCGCTGAGAAGGCCCAGAAAACCCAAGATCGACTGTCAATTCATCAAAATTGGCCTCCGTTACCCCGAGTTGAAATTGTTTTCCCTCCTGGCCCACCGTACGGACTTGCAGGTATAGGTTTGTTTTTTTAATTTTTTTTGTTTATTTTTTTTTGGAAAATTAAAAAATAAACAAAATTAATTTTTATTAGTTTTTTTTTTTTGGGGGGGAGGGGGTGGTGGTTCCTTATTGGCCCGCAATTGTACCTGCGGGTATCACAGGCCACTTGCGACTTGCGGCCCATAGGTGTACCTACGGGCCCTGCTATGCAAGGTACCTGTGAGTGACATAGGTTGCCCTGCAGACCCCGCTTTTTAATTTTTTTTAATAAATAAAAAAAATGCTACTTTTTTTTTTTTTTTTTAAATAATTTTTTTAATAATAATTAAAAAATAAAGTTTTTAAAGTTTTTTTTTCCTTTAATAATTTTTATTAAACTTTTTTTTATTTAAAAAAAAAAAGCCTTTTTTTCATTTTTTTTCTTTATTTTCTAATTAAGTTTTTTTTGGGGGCATAATAAGTTGTTGTTTTTTAGATTTTAAAAATCTTTTAGAAACACAAATACCATGGAATAAGTCAAATTGGGAACACAATTTTTTCTTGTCACTTCATACCTGTCTTCTAGTGCTTCCAACCAACAATCAAGGGGAGGGGGGGGGGGGGGGGGGTTGATTTTCTCCTTTATATCTCTTGGCCACATCCCAATCAGAGGCATCTTTTTCTACAGTATTCTACAGGGCTTCTTGGTGGCATCGTTTTTATGTTTCTAGATTTGCACTATCATGTTGTATGCTCTTGCATGAGCAATGTTGTACTTGCACTAACATAAAGTGCCATGCCTCTTTATATCTTGTTTTTGTTGACTATTTGATGTATTCCTCTTGTACACGTAGATTAGAAATATCTTGTGAGACTTGGTGCGTAGCTCCCGTGAGACTTAGATTGTACCAATATTTTTTCCATTTACGAGTATTGAGATGATGCTCAAAGCAGGTTGTCTCCATGCCTGATCTTTATTTTGTTGCATCGAGTGATTCATCGTCATCGACTTGGTACCTGGTTTTGTCACACTTTGACATTATTGGTGCAACATTGCCTCTCTTTCTTCCTTATGGGGGAGGTATTTTGGTCATCATCATTGGACCATCTTTGTAGGAGATTCAGCATTGAAGGGGGTCTTCATGGTCTCTTCTTCTCATCATTGAGAGAAATGTGTGCTTTCTTCATCTCTCATTTGGGGGAGAGTTTTTTCCCATTAGGTTTTTCTCTCTTTCTCCATTTATGAGAGATTGCATTTGTATTTGTACATGGGTACCTAACATGGCCATGTAGTCAGAACCCATCTTGCATTGCTTAGTTGTGTATACACCTAAAAATGGTCTGAAGATAATTAATTGAATAAGCAATTATTTAATTAATCTCCCTCCCCAATTTAATTGAATTCATCAACAATTTGATTAAATCCCCCACTTTCATCTACTTATTAATAAATCTAAGGATTTATTAAATAGGTTCATCTCACTAATCTCCTTTGATTAATTAATTCAAATTAATTAATTCCTTCCATCAAAATCATTTCTTCTAATCATTTAATTAATTAAAATAAATCAATTATGAGTTGTTGAAATTAATTAGCCTTTTCCTATTAATTGAAATTCTAAATTCAAATTCTCCTAACATTTAACCACCTAACCTAACCATTCCTAAACCTAACCCATTATACCTACCCACATGTTCCCTTTCATCCAACCTATTCTAGAACCTTTGTGACACTTGCCACTAAGTGTTCCCTTTCATCCAACCTATTCTAGAAGCCTCTTGACACTTGTCAGCATAGAGATGACAAATGTTCCCTTTAGTCCAACCCCTTTTCCAACCTCCTCCAATTTAACCATTGATATCTTCAAATCAATCTTGATCGTTGATTCCTTCCACCTCACCCCTAGCCTTGGGAAATCCTATAAATAGACCCCATTTTGGAGCAATAATGGTCCCAATTCATATCATTTGATCATCGCATATCATCTCATCTTATGCATTGTTCTTTGAAACAACGCTTAAAATCGCATTGTCTCAAAGAGGGGCAAAATGTAGACACCTAAAAATGGTCAACGCTTGCGGAGTCATATTTTAACAATTGTGCATTGCCTCATTTTAGGTTTTTGCGTTGTATTAACATTTCTCCTATGTCACGCACTTGGTTTTTATCATTTGCAATCATCGAGTTATTCTTCTACATTCTTCAATCATCTCGTTCTCAAATTTGGTCTTGTCGACAACATTATCCAGTCATGATTTTGATCGATTTTATCCCGTTGCATCAATGTGCGTATTCATTTGTCACCATTTTGGACATCGTCAATCCTAATTAGGGTTTTGTCCTCCTATCAATCTTATCATTTTGGACATCGTCAATCCTAATTAGGGTTTTGTCCTCTTTTCAATCTTATCATCTGGCGATCGGTTTATCAATCTTGTCATTTTACGATCGATTTGTCATCAATCGTTGTCATGTTCAATCTTGTCATTTTGCGATCTATTTGTCATCGATCGTGGTCATTTCCAATCTTGTCATCTTGCAATCTATTTTGTCATCGATTCTTGTCCTCTTGTCAATCTTGTCATTTTGCGATCGATTTGTCATCGATCATTGTTTGTCTCAATTATGTCAATTTGGATCAATTTGTCATTGTTCCTCATCAATTGGCGCATATATCAATCAAATCATTTATCACATTGGTCATTTATCAATTCAAAATCATGATCGAGTCAATTATCTTTCATCAAGACCTAATTGTCATCTTTGCAATGCTAATTCATCTTCTAGGGTTTTATGGTTTAATCATTTAACCTTGTGTGTCATTTTCTTCCTCTAGGATTAATAAATTATTTATTCATCCTAAGTCTTCTCATCACAATTAAATGTTCATTTAATTGGCTAATTATTCCTCTTTTTGTGAATTGATTAATAAATGACAAATTATTAATTAAATTACCTAATTTCTTAATTCCTAATTTTCATCAATTTCAATTTTCTAATTTCTTAATTCCTAATTTCAATTTCCTCCTATTTCATCTCCTAATTCTATGGGAATGACATTTCAATTTCTCATAATTTGTCATAATTGACAATCAATCAATTTTGACATAGAAATTTGTCATAAATTGTCATGAATTATCAATCAATCAAATTTTGCATAGAAAGTGCATAATTTGTCATAATTGACACAATTGATTTGCAATTTCCATTTGAATTGAATCATGCTAATTTGATCCATTTCTCCAATTTTTCTATAAATTGGATGATTTTCTTCAATCAAGCCCCCCTAATCAGATTATCAAATTTCTAATCAATCACGCTTCGAGTACTTTTGAGCAATTTTCTTACCTACTTGCTTTCAATCATGTATGTGCACTTGTAGGTGAAATCTACAACCAAACTATTTGAAGAGGAAAGAAGAACAATGGAGCCGCATGGAAGAAGCATTCAAATCATACCTTTGGTTTGCTTAATTTCTAGTTTTGAATGTTTTTTTTTCATGTCTCTATTGAGTGTTGTTTAGGATAGATCATTGCAATGAGCTTTCATGATTGAGCTATTATTAATATTTTGATTTGTTTGTGATGATTTCCTATTTCCTAACATACATTAGGTACAGGTACAATTTCATAGAGCACGACATTTTGGCGCCCACTGTGGGGTCGGAATCATCACTTTTGGCCTCTTAATCTTCAAAAAACTTCATCTCTGTCTGGCTTTGGTTTAGAAATTCGTACGAACTACCTTTTCAGCTTGTATGAACTTCCTTTTATCTTAGGACGACACCTCATCCTAACTCGTATTAGGTATAAATTTGTGTCATACAAGGTTTTATGTTGCAAGTTCTTTATTTGTACTAGGTCTAAAGCTATGTCTTACGAGTCTATTTCTTATAAATTCTTTACTTGTACTAATCATAATTATGTGTCGTACAATCTGGTTTTTGGCTTGTGTCAGAGGTCTAAATATTTGTCATACTAAAATCATGCCATACGAGTTTCTGCATATGTGATTTTTTGATAAACTGCATGTTAGCATTTTCTGATTCTAATCTGAGATTTTCTAACACTAACCCTGAATGGTTTGTGAGATTCTGGTAGCCTAACTCTTTTTTGCAGGACGATTGATGAAGATATGCTTGTCAAAGACATAATTCAAAAACCAATCAATGATTACTAATGGATCTATTTTGCAGGTTGCCTATGAATCTAGCTAAACTTTGTGTATTCATTTAAATTTTCTAAGCACACTTCAATCTGGGCTAAGAAATGAACCATTATGTCTTTCGTGTCTTTGATGATAGGCGGGTATGATCTCACCTTTCTTAGGTGATTAGAAAGCTAGACTCATCTTTTGCTTTCATTAGTGTATTTCTTTAGCAGGCCTACCCTCCTGAGGAGTAATAACTCTTAGCCATTAAGGCCGATGAGAGGGGAACGACCTAAGTGGGAACGGCTAACGCCAAGTAATCCAACCCACTATAAAATAAATATGTTCTTGATGAAAATCAAGACACTGGCAGTGCTCGGGAATAGCTCTCCTCCATACCTTTGAGTATATCAAACCTTGGTTTTCAAGGCTGGGAGACCTGTTAATTGAGTTTATACCTCAACGTGCCAAATGGATCCCTTACTAGTTCCGGTTAAAGTAGAAGCTACCCTATTCACCTATGAAAGGGTGATAATATTTGTGTAAGAGAGATAGTAACTCTCTCAAGACACTTGCCATATCATGCCCCCATTAGCATTTGGAGTCAGATAATACGGCGTTGAGAATCCATTGTATGAGACTCAACGGTCATATTCTGATTAGCTATTGGGTGTGTACCCGAGTCAGCAAGCAAAGGTTTTCATTCTCAGCTAACTTCCTTAGGGTTTAGCATGCTTGGAGTCATTTATCACATCATGTGTTTGTTGTGTATTCATCCCTAAATCGACAAATTATACATCCAAAAAATGGAAGACATAAGCAAAACATTTAACTTCAGTTATCAAAAATTTAACTAAACAAACATTTTTTATCTCTATCCGGTTATCTGTCGTACACATTAGGATCTTTGTTGTACGAACTTGTTTGCATAAAATTTTGTGTCATGCTACACAACATTCTATGTCGTATGAGTCAGCTATTTTGTCATATGGTTCAGAAAAGTGTGTCATACGAGCCTCTTCTTGTTACATGAAAACTTTTTCTTTATCGTACAAACTCATATCTTGTGTTGTTCTAAACTGCATATCTAGTCGTACAAAACTCTGCATTTGTCAGTCCAGAGCTGTGTCCTTCATGCCTGTTTCAGATTTATCATTTTTGCTTGATCAATTTGCAGCAAACATAAACACCTATTATCTATTAGTTTGTGCTTAGATTGTCTTTTTGGTTTGCTTGGTCAAGTTATCACCTATCAAAATCAAACTCTAGAAGATAAACACCCCAAGATTTTCAAGTGCTCACCCTCAACAAGTTCAAGATCTAAACATCTCAAAGTGCATTATCACCCTCTTTGATAAACTGATCACTCAAACATAGTTTCTCATCAGGATCAATCATCCTTTATCACAAAACTGAAATGTTTGGTCAGGATAATCTTGTCCCACATCATAGGATGTATCGTTCCTACTAGACTTGGTTCTTATCAAATCATAACAATTGCACTCCTAAACCGAAGATCGAAAAAATTGCAAACTTTTACACGCTTGAATTCTCTTTTAGTGTCATATCACTTTATTGCCTTGAAATTGACTATTGATCACTTATCAAAACAACCTTTTGCACAATCGAATACTAGCAAAATAACACACATGTATGCCCATTCTAACTAGAGCTCAGAGAGGAAAAATTGTAGAGACTAAAATTGAAACGTTGGAAACAAATATAATCATGGAACATGAAGAGGAAATACAAGTTGAAGGAGAAATAACATACCAAAACATCAGAGACATCAAGAAAGATCCCCAATTCGATAAATTTATGCAAAAAATGTTGTAGGAAGAAAAAGAAAAATATTTTCTAATGTTAGCCAAATCTGGTGCTACACTCCCTCAAGACTTTGATATAAACAAATTGACACAAAAGAAAAGTGATCCTCCTCCTAATAACGAACAATATGAGGACATCTTTGGTCTCAAAATGAATGACACGTCAATTCCTCGTAACACCCGAACCAATGAAGAGACTTACATTCCCAAAAGAGATGAAGTAGAAATTTTGAATAACATTCAACCCAATGAAGATACAAGAAGAACTAAGGATGAACCAAGAAGAGATCGAGATCCTTCTAGAATACAAAATCAGGGTTATGGAAGAACAAATCATGTTGATAATGCTATCATGACTCTCACACAACAACTACAAACAATGCAAACACAAATTCAAGATATGCAAACATGAAATATCAGGCGATACTCACTTCTAGAAATATGTCCTTATCCATTCGACAGAAATCTAAACATGATACCATTTCCTATAGGCTTTGAAACTCCTAGATACAAAAAATATGATGGAAGCACTGACCCTCAAGATCATATATGATAATTTTGCACAATGAGTATGGAGTTTGCACATGAGGATACCTACTTAATGAGACTATTCCCGAAAAGCTTAATTGGACTAGCTATGGAATGATTCTCCAAACTTCCACCTAGAATCAGATCATTTTCAGAGTTGGTAGATAAGTTTGTTTCACAATACTCTTATAATATACAACATGAAGTAACCATGCTAGACCTGTGTAATGCCAAACAAAAGAGTGGAGAACCTTTCGTGACATTTTTACAATGATGGAGACGGCTAGCTTCGCAGGTATCCTCGTACTATGCCCGAATATGAAAAATGGACATATTCATTGACAACTTAAATGATCAAATGAGTTCTCACTTAAAAATGCAAGGAAATCAAAGTTTCAGAAAAATGGTTGATAATGGAATCATAATGGAAGAAGTCGTGATAAAGAAAGGTGAATTGAAAATATACAAAGAAGGAGTCTATCCTCCTAACAACAACAATAACAACAATCACAATGACAAGCCAAAGTTTTGGAATAGAAATCAAATGTAGTTAATGATGGAATAGTAGATAACAATAATGTAAAACCAAAGCAACTAGTTTTCAATTTATCTACTCACTCAACAGCTACACAACATAACAACAATCACCAAAGAGCAAATATTAAAACTTTCTTTCGAAGACAATTTACAGACATTGGTGAACCCCTAGGGTCAGCATTAAAAACGCTTATCGTAAATAAATTGATTTCTTTACCAGAAGAAAGGAACTATGAACCTCAAATAAAACCACATTGGTGGAATGATAATCAATATTGCGATTTCCATCAAAACAAGGGACATCTCACAGATAATTGTCAGAAGTTGAAACATGTCATACAAGACTTAATTGATAAATGGTGTAATTACTGTGGATGGACATACAATAAATGAATCTCATACCACCTTTAAAACTCCACTTCCAAACTATGAGAAAGGTGAGTCATCAACAACAAACAATGGTAAGGGTAAAGAAAAGGTAAACTATGCTCATACATATGACAATGTGGTGAATGTGTTTGTAGTTAAAGAAAAACAAAATCAAGAACATGCTCATGCTATCACAAGAAGCAAAGCCAAAGTTGTTTTTTTGGGTCCTACAACAAACACATCATCCACTACAACAAAACAATACAGTCTAGTGGAACAATTGCAGAAAACACTTGCCCAAATATCAATGTTGGAACTTTTAAAACTTTCACCTGCACACAAAGAAATCTTGGAAAAAGCATTAGTAGATACCACAGTATCCAAAGATCTTGATATCGACCAATTCCAAACCATGGTGGGACACCTCACAACCCCTCATTGCTTATCATTCACTGAAGAAGATGACATGTCCTTGCAACATCCTCACAACCCTCCCTTGCATATTGAAGTCCTTATTCACAAAATGCGAGTCAAGTGTGTTCTAATAGATGGTGGAGCTGGCCTAAATATCTATTCATTGAGTCTTGTTCGTGCCTTAGGATAAGTTGATATCCGGAAAAAGATCACCATAAAAGCCTATGATGAAGAAGAACGTTCCTCCAAGGGAATTGTGATACTACCTATCAGAATGGGACCTCTACAAAAAGACACAACATGCTAAGTTATAGACTGGACTTATCATATAATGTACTCCTAGAGAGACCATGGATACATGACTTATAAACTATACCATCAACATATCATCAATGTGTCAAATTTCCCTACGAGGGACAAGAAATCACAATCTCTGCAGATGCAAATCCATTCCAATACTGCAACAATCTAAAAATGGCTCAAGAAGTAATTGTTCCACATAATAGGGAGGCAAAAACATCAAACACACAATCCAAGGAACAATCATTTGCATCTATTTTATCAAGCATGGAAAAACAAATGCAGCTAAGAGACCAAGGGAATTGAGAATACTCAATATCACAATTACCACTTTCTCCTAAATCCTTTGGAAAACAATCAAACTCTAAACAACAACCAATTGTGAAACATCTTCCGATATTTGATGAAGCATTCATTAGCGCTAGAATATTATCAGAGGAGACAAAAGATAAAGATGTGCTACAGTGGCTATACAACGATGAAGTTCAACAAAAGGTCAACAATGTCAGAATACCTACAGAAAAATATGGAAAAGGATTCAACATTCTTCGAAGGATGGGATACACTGGAACATGCCCTATAGGAAAAAGAAAAGAAGGTATCTCAGAAGCTATTCAACCTCATACTCAGCAGACTACAAACAAAATAGGTCTAGGATATGTCACTCTACCAGAAGACGCATCTTTTAGTCAACAACAAGAGGAATATGCAAACAAACAAGAACAACTGGCAATTGAAAGAGAAGAAGATTCAGCTAAGCAACAAACACAAGCAAACATGAAATGGGAAAAGAAGCAATCTTCAAATCACCAAGAGAAACAAATTGCAGATATCTCTCAAGCAGCATCAAATCTCAATCAAAATAGACATGAACCTAATCAAGG